>NC_061112.1:26661855-26671504 GCF_002878395.1 Capsicum annuum | reverse complement strand
GATAACTGTTAGATAGATAAGTGTTCGAATAATGATTAGTGGCCTTTTGTTAGATGATGACTAGTGCAATTATGGTGACTAGAATTGTGCTTAGGATAAATAGCGTCTATGGTCTAATAGTGAACCTTGACTAGATGTTGGATGTTTGTTATTTTAGTGCATAATGGTTAGATGCCAACTCGTGAATAAGGATTATGTAAAGAATCGGTTAGGCTAATAATTAGAGGTCATTGATGACTAAGGAATTGGTGTCCTATTAATAATCATTGGTTAGCTAATAATGAGTAAGTAAAGTATATTAATGAGATAGATATCTATACGTTTATATGGCTATGGGTATTGCCACCTTGGTATTTATTATTTAATTATGGTAATGGTTGATGATTATAATTATTGGCAAGTGGTCATTGATGGGAAATGTGGAAACCATGGAAAAATGAGTAGTTGATTATATACCTATTTATGTTGATGATTTGATTTTTTATGCACTCTCCAGTGGTATACGACATCGTGATGGGTTCTTTACTTTATGTTCTTTTGGGTGTACTCCCGGTTGTATGGGATGTCGTGGTGAGTTCTTTTACTTTATGCTCTAATAGATGTATGTGCGTCAACTTAATATTTATGCTGTTGTAATTATTTTAGTGTCACTTTTCGCTTTCGGATCAATTACTCCTTGTATATGATAGTATTGGTGTGTATTAATATCTTATGTCATATTATCGTTCTAGTTGTTTATTTATTTTATATAGTAACAACAAAGATGAATCAGTTTTGATTCTGTACCTTGACTTAGAGATTTATCTGGCTTTATATCATCATTATATCATAATTTAGCTCAGTCGGTCGATGATGCCTATTAGGTACCCATGTTTTCGTACTCCTACTACACTTTTGTACCTTTTTGGTGCAGACGGGTACTAGTTGGCGTCGTTGAGTTGAATTCATGCAGTATTGATGTTCCGAAGATAGGGTGAGTGATACGCCCACATTACACCTCTCTTATTAGAGAGTAAGCGGTCCCTATCAAATATAGAACCTAACTAGGTTGGGGTCGAATCCCACAGGAAATATGGTGCTAGTTAAGTTGTATGCAGATTAATTGACTTTTAATCATTTGTTTCCGTAAAACAAAAAGGGGGAATTTGATTCAGTTCACAAACTAATAGTTTCAGTTTAACAAGATGAAATATGTGTAGTAGTATTCAAATTCAGAGAAATAGCAAGCTAGGGTTATGTCCGCCTTGTAGTTTTCAATACTTTCTAACTATGGACTTTACGAATTCATATATGTATCATGTTTACACAAAAATATATTATATTTAATAACATAATCCTAGTATTTCTCAGCCATCAAGGACTAATTCACTTTAGTTCTCTCGAATCAAAGGCCTTAACATATGAAATAGGGGTTGGAAATCCTATTTTCTTGTCACTACTCACTTTTCTGAACAACACCTTTCTCTCGAACAAGTTGTGTTTTAAGGCACATCCTCTATGTTTGAAACCATGAGAATTCAAGATAAATGAAGAGAGTATAATCTAAACAAATCAATGCATAATGAATTCAAAACCCAAAGTAATAGATTGTATGATACAAGGCTTCCATAACCCTAACTAATAAACTTAGCTACTCATGAATAAAACGGGAATCACAAGAGAAATATTCATCATACCAAAAAGTAAACAAAATCTTGGTGGAGAAGATGAAGTAGCGTTTCTCCCTTGGTGCTAAGCCGCTACTCTCCTGTCTCAAAATAATACAGGATAATCAATAATGAATAAAAATTCAGCATCAAGCTTTTAATAATCTCCTCTCATAATTGCCTTCTAAGTCCCTAAACTTATTATAAATGACAAATTAGTGTTGGACATAGTTTCTAGGCGCCACATTTGGTCCAACAAGCTACTTTTATCTTGTGTGATTTGTCATCCACAATCTGTAGTCCCATCATGTCTCTATCTACCTCATTAACACCTGAAATCATGCTAATCACATAGGTTAGCTCAATTACATCAAAGTAGAGTAAAAATATAAGAAACTCGGCACTTTGTTCTCAAAACTTAGCTAAAGTAAGGGTAAGTTATGGTGCTTAGGCGTATAAATACACCCAAGATTACCACCCCACACTTAAAACTTTGTTCGTCCTCGAACAACTTATCCATTTACGCATACACAAGATGTAAAACCCACAAAGGAAACATAAGATGCTCAAAGAGGCTCACACAACAATTATGAACAAGAAGTAGATTCATGAATCATTACTAGAGACAACCTATCCTCAAGAATAGACTCATTAATTTGGCAAATTCATGCATACCGTTTAAGCAAAGAAATCAAATAAATTACCCAACCTTCATCAACCATGTGCCCTTACAACAAGAAAGTTACCCATAATTACTCACAATCATGCAATTTCTAACAAAATGGGTACAAGAATCAAGTTGCGCTCACTCTTACAAATAATTCTCAAATTACCACTGGTGACCATATACTTGCCCTTAGTGTAATGCTCCACTAATATCAAAATGCTAATATTAGTATCAAATAGGTCTTTTACGGGTTGTAATGCAGGCTAAAGGATGGGTAGGAACTATTTTGGCCAGAAATATTGACTATCTTCCCTAAGCACTTTAATACACTACATTATGCAACTAACACCAATTTCTAACAACCAATTTACACCACTTTCATCTATCCGTATCTTTTGTTTCCCCCCATCCTATTAAACTCAATTAACAACACTAAGGTGGGAGTATGCAACCCTTTTAAATATTTCTTTTTGCACCTATTTCACATTACACACCCCTATAATAGCCACCCTCAACTTAAGTGATTTGCCTTAGTTGAGGTGCAGAATGTCCAAGAAGGACCAGGGCTAAAACAGGTTCATTGTAATATGTCCGGGATAAAATTTTGAACTTTTTCAACAATTTTTTCTACTCCTAACTACATCAATTTCAAACGCCAAAAACTAGACTTTGGGGCATCAATTTCACCTTTTTCCTCTTATTGTCAAACTCCTAAATCAAATTCGTTTTACATTAAAGCGCTTAGGATCTTTTGGATCAAATTACGGTCTATTAAAGAATGGGTTAGGCTAAATATGAGGATAGCAAAAGAACAAGCTAAAGGCTCAATGGGGCTAGTTAAGATAATGTGCAAAGGTAGGTCAAAAGAAGGCATGAACAATGGTTGTCAAAGAAATGCCTAAATCATCTCCTAGACTCACAATCTTTGTTTCACTTTGCACACACACCAGGCAAGTTCTAGCATTAGTTGTAATAAGGAATATACAACAGTCTTACATACTCATGGCACATGGTCAACTCAATTAGGAGCATTATAGATTCTCAACCCAACAATTAAATGAACTAAACTAAAACCAACAATCACAACAAGAGTCACAACTAGAGCCTAGGTGTTTTAAATGTAATGATCCATCACATACTCATGCTATAATGCTAAGTGATCCACAAGAACATTTACATGCAACAAATGACTAATTTTCTCTTATGATGATCGTCATCCATCCATGATCAAGAAAAGCACCTAACTATGACTAAATCAAACAAATATCTAACAAGAAACAAAATAAACAAAATAACTAATCCTATCACACAAGTATACTAAGGAGAAGGTACTATTTTCTTACAAAACAAGTAGCAGAGTAATAAGCCACCCACACTTAAGATAAGCACTGTCCCCAGTGCAAATAACAAGATAAAGAACCTGGCTAGTAGTACTCCTCGTCCACATTAGGAGTCATGCCACCTGCATTGAGATCATCATCGGAACCATTTTTCCTGTATTCGTCATATCATCCACATCAACAACACATAATGAACTAACTACAATTAAGATAAGGGTGGTGAAGTCACCACCACACACTTAATTTGTTAGTATAAACCAATTAAGTATTATTGTCGGGTACTCAGATTTCGCCGACATACACTTTGATATAGTGCACCAACATTAGTCACAATACAATTCACTCACTTCAATTCCACCAATTTTACTTTAATGAAACAATTTTTGAACAAAGTTATGCCTTAGATATTCAACATATCAATATACACAAAACACCATAACTTTCACATGATTTAACCAACACCATGTTCCATCAAGTAAGTTGTGAAATAAAGGCCACACAACTAAACTACGTTAGTAATGAACAATTCAATCACATGTAAAAACACAAAGTACTACAACAATGGTGTCTACTACATAATGGTGTTTATATTCCCAAGATGCTCAAAAACTCTCTTTGACATAGCCATGGCAATAATTTAATCTATAACCCTCCAGAAATCAAGTAACTATACATAAAGTCACAATAACTAAGGATTAAGAAAGTAAAACTTACCTTTGAAGATGGAAGATTCGGAAAAGAAAGGAAAACTTCTTGATATTGTTAAGCAAAGAGTAATCTTAAAGGACAAATAGAATGGTGAGGGAGAAATCTTGTATGACATGGGGGTAAAATAAGGATGAATTTGGGCATTTAGGGTGTGGAGTCTATTGAAAGAATAAATTTTGGGTTGGGTTTACCCAATTAAAAGATGGATTGTAATGCCCCAAATCTAATACCCGAAAAGCTACACAATACCCATGACCCCGAAGGACCACAAGCTAACCCATGACTGATATTTGTACTTGTATACTTCATAAAATACTTTATAATGCAGAAACATGAAATGAAAGGCCATAAGGTCCAAAACTGAGACATAGTATCTAATAAATATTTAACATCTGGGAGGGGTATAAAATACCCAAAACAAAACTGAAATAGATTATCTGAACATACTGTAGTCTGGAAAGCCTCTAAAACGTAACTGTCTGAATAAGGAGTTGATGGGACATGTCCTCAACTAACTCCAACTAATAAAATAATTACTGAGATAATAAAATGATGATGATGTCCTCAAAAGATGAGGACTCACTGCTAACTCTAACAGCTAAGACTAGAATCTACCGATGCTTTGAAACTCGTGTCTTTAAACCTATGGTATAAGACATCGTAGCGCAAATGCATCAGTTCTTTAAATAACTGGTATGCATGTGAGGTAGACTGAATGCATGGGGTTCATATGGATAAACAATAACAATAACATACTGACTATCATGATCATGAGAATACATGTATGAGACATAATAACTGACACTAATACCTTGATAACATGAGTACTGAATCTGAATACTGATAACATGACATATTGATAACTAATATAACTGATAACATAAGTGACTGTATCTGACAGTCTTGAGTCTAATGAAACTAACTGAGTCCTGTAATGTATCTGAGTTGACTGTATCTGACAGTCCTAAGATCAAAAGAACTATCTGAGTTCTATTACTGAGACTGATTGACTGTGTCTGGCAGTCCTGATTCTATAACATGAAACTATTGGAAGTAGTTATCTAACCTACATGCCCCTAAAATGCCATTATGGCTGAGTTGAGGTCCAATCTGTAACCCCAATTGGAAAGGGTGTCAATACCGCACCACTGGTAAGGATAAGCTGTAGGTGACCCTCATCTGATAGTGTCCCCAAAAGAGAATAGTGGGGCCCTTATCTCACAGTGCTTATCTACCTTATCAACTATAATGACCTGAAATCATCTCTCGGGACATCACACGGTGATAAAGGATACAGGTAGCCTCAAGATAACCCTTTGAGCCAGTTTTTACTTATAACACTCATTTCAAGATTAAATAAGTCAAACACTAGCATAGCCATATCATATGAAAGGAACTGCAAAGAAAATGCTCAGTCCAAATGACCATAATACTAGAAACCTCAACACAACCACAATCTGATAACTAATCTGACAAAGCCTCTACAAATACATGAACAATAGAGCCGTTGGGACAGGTCTCCAGCTGACTCGAAATGAACTAGAAATAACAACATAGTCTCTCAAAATATAGAGATGTCCGAATATAGGTCCTCAAACCATGAGGACGCAACACTGTAGGAATGTAGATAGAGGTACTCGAGAATCACTGACGAGGTTGGGACTAAACACTTGACCATACATTATTAGACAATGTAGCACATAGACGTATAAGTAGATCAGCACTTGGGAATGTACTGAGTATGTAGGGGTGTATACATTTATATAAAACAATATCAATACTCTTTATTCAAGTCATGCATGTAATAGGTAATGACTCACATGGATTGAGTAAGTATAAAATGCGAAGCTCATTAATCATGTAAAATGGAACATGCAACACAATCTCATGAATCATTATACTTTTAGCTTTGAAATTTGTACTCTTCTCTTATTCTCATTACTCAAGGCTAAAGGAAACTTTAAACAATACTTTCACCTCATGAATATGTCTCATGAACAATAAAACTCCTTTAATGCTCAAGAACTCATAACTCTTTTGAACTCAAATACTTGCAATTCGAAATCATATAACTTTGGAACATACTTAAAGGTATTTCATTCACGTTAGGAAAATATCTCATTTCAAGCTTTAGTTTTAAGGGAAAATATTCTATCTCAATGGAAAAATACTTTAGTTTAGGGAGTTTCTCATCACCGATATAAACCATGCGAGCTACATGGAGTCCAACGTTTTATCCTCCCAAGGAAGAGACCTCACGTTGGGGAGAGGCATCATACTTTTGCCAGGGAGTATTACCTAGGTCCCGTGATCAGTAAACAAACTCGGCCTCAGACCCAATATCAACTCGGCCTTAGGCCCAATAATAATCATAAACTCGGCCTCAGGCCTAACCTACGGTGGCATATAGTTTTTGGGTAAGAAACCATAGTAACTTACCCTCTCGGTGCTAAATACTACTCCCTTTAGATTATCTGGGCTCATCTCATAAAAATCCACATTTAGAAATAATCTCATAGTTCACCATGAACCCAATAATCAAATCTATACTCTCATGTAGGAAAGTAGATTTCAAAGCTCAATGACCATTAGGTCAAAATGTTTCTCAACAATCTCAGAATACTCAAATCATGGGTGCTTATAACACAATAGTTCATAAAATTGCAAGTATCAAGTAGGGTTTAATAAACCATAATTCAATCTCAAGTTAAAACTCATCAAAAGCATAATAGATAGCATATAGATTCATAACCCATGTAGAAATCTAGAAATTTTAGAAATTCATCTCAAAATCTCAACATACTTATATACTTTAATATCTCAAACAGTTTAACTGTTAACTTCTCAAGGATTAAAATCATGGGGTATAGACCCAGCTACAATTTCTTAAGAAAACATGTAAAAATTCTGTCATTAGACTCTCAATTCATGGGAAACATCAAACGCTTGCAACCAATAACAATAGGTGAAAAACTGCAATTCAGTTTCATGTAAAATCTCATAAAGTACAGAGAAATTGGAGTTTAAATAAGCCTTTGGGCACATGGGTGAAAGGATTACCCTTGTTCAAAACCCCACATACTTTTACTTAGATGTTTTGGATGAACTCTCACTTTTGGAACTCTATTTGTACTCTTGAATGAGGGTTCTTGAAGCCCTTGACTTGGGAACCTTGAATCTTGACTCAATTTAGAAAATCTATGGTGGATTATTGAGATTCTTGGAAGACGTTTTGGATACTTAGGGTTTGTGTTGAGAGAGAACTTGAGAAAAACTTCATAGAATACTTGTAAATGACCTTGATTTTGTGTTTGCACGATTTAAGAGGCTTGGAAAAAGTTCAAAGTGCCCTTTGTAACTTCTGTACGAAGCTAAAAAAAAAACTAGGAACCCAATTTTATGGGCCACCACAACGCGCTACTATTGCGGTGGCTCACTGGAAATTGACAAATGGGAATCTGGTAGTCATCGCGACGTGGAGCCATCACATTGTCCCACTAGCTAGGACCTGTAGCTTCTGTGTGACCCATCACAATCATGCCAGGCCACTAGAAATTGACTATTGGGAAATTAGGGTCCTCCGCGATGCGCCACTTTCGCAGAATTCTACTGGAATTTGACAATTGTCAAATAGGCCCTCTCCACGATGCGCCAAGCACTAAAATGATGTTATTTTACGACTAAGACTTAAATTAGCCATAATTCTTACCTGGGTATCAGATTTGGATGAATCTTATATCGATGGAAAGCTTACTAAATTTCCCATGCGATAAAAATTTGAAATTGAGGAAATTAAATATAGTTAACACAATACTCACTTAGAAAGTCACTTCTCAATCTTTTAGTGTCAGAATTACACTTTACTTGACACGCTCTAAGGCTTAGACTACGAGGAAACTTTGCGGGGTATTACAATATCTCCCCCTTGGAAACATTCATCCTCGAATGTTGCTAGTTGGACTAGGAACACGGGAAAAATAGAGTACACATAGCTGAAGAAATTTTTGCTAAACGGCTCAAAATCTCTCTAAACTCTTGAATACTTTGGAAATTGCAAGAACTCATGCAAGAATAGATAAATAGCTAAACTTTAGATTAAAAGGGCTAAATTAAGGTAGAATAATACCTTCAGATTGATCTGCACTCATGGAAAAGAGGAGCGGGTACTTGGCTCACATGTCTGCTTCTGTCTCCCAAGTAGCGCCCTCAACAGACTGGTTCCGCCACAAAACTTTGACCAAGGGAACTTCTTTGTTCCTTAGTCTACTGATCTGAAAATCTAGGCTCTCAACAGGAATCTCATTGAATGAAAGATTGTTCTGAATATCAGCACTCTCTGAGGGATCTACTACAACAGAATCACCAATATGCTTTTTAAGCCTAGAGATATGAAAAACAGGATGAACAGCCGATAACTTTGCGGACAACTCAACCTCATAGGCTACTTTACCAACACGGCTCAAGACTCTATATGAGCCAACATAATAGGGACTAAGCTTTCCCTTTTTACCAAACCCTTTTCACCTCTTTCATGGGTAAAATCTTCAAGTATACCAAATCACCTACCTCAAACCCAAGATCTCTTCTCCTTACATCGGCATATGACTTTTTACAACTTTGAGCGGTCTTCAACCTCTCTATAATCAACTTAATTTTCTCCATAGCTTCGAACACTACATCAGGACCAATTATGGTAGCTTCACCCATTTCAAACCACCCTATAGGTAATCTACATCTTCTACCATACAACGCCTCAAATGGTGCCATCCCGATGCTAGCATGGTAACTATTGTTATAGGCGAATTCTATCAATGGCAAATGCCCATCCCAACTACCTTTAAAATCAAGAGTACACACCCTCAACATGTCTTCTAGGGTCTGAATGGTCCTCTCAGCTTGACCATCTGTCTGTAGATAGAAAGCGGAACACAAAAGAACTTAGGTACCAAGACCCTGCTGAAATGCCCTCCAAAACTGAGAAGTAAATTGAGTACCCCTATCCAAAATAATAGATGAGGGAACTCCGTCCAGTCTGACTAACACCCGAATATATAATCTAGCATAATCCTCTGTTGTATAAGATATATGCACGGGCAAGAAATACGCAAACATAGTAAGCCTATCTAAAACAACCTAAATAGAATCATGATGATGACGTGAAAGAAGTAACCCGATCACAAAGTCCATATTCACCACCTCCCACTTCCAAGTGGGTATACCAAACTCTTGTATCATACCACCAGCTCTTTGGTGCTCTACCTTAACCTATTGGCATGTTTCGTACTTTG
>NC_061112.1:26436158-26658855 GCF_002878395.1 Capsicum annuum | reverse complement strand
TAACTCCTGAAAACTCTTCTCACAGGAATCTGACCACTGGAACTTAATATTCTTTTGGGTCAACCGGGTCATGGGAGATGCAATAGAAGACAAACACTCAATAAAATGACGGTAGTAGCCCGCTAGACCTAACAAACTTCTAATGTCAGATGGAGAGATAGGTCTAGGCTAATTTCTTACAGCTTCTATCTTTTGGGGGTCAACTCTAATACTTTTGGCTGAAATAATATGACCTAGAAAGGCTACAAACCTTAACCAAAATTCACACTTACTGAATTTAGCAAATAACTGGTGATCTCTAAGAGTTTGCAAGACAACTCTAAGGTGATTCGTATAGTCATTCTTATTACGGGAGTATACAAGAATGTCATCTATGAAGACAATGACAAACATATAAAGATATGGCTTAAACATTCGATTCATGAGGTCTATGAAGGTTGTTGGGGCATTGGTTAGCCCGAAAGACATGATCAGAAAATCAAAGTGACCATAGCGGTTTTGGAAGGTTGTCTTTGGAATATCACATTCCCTCACTTTAAGTTGATAATAGCTGGATCTAAGGTCTATCTTGGAGAAATAACTTGCACCCTGCAACTGATCAAACTGGTCACCAATTCTCGAAAGAGGATACTTATTTTTTACTGTGACCTTGTTAAGATGATGATAGTCAATGCACATATGCAAAGAACCATATTTCTTCCTCACGAATAGAACAGGTGCGCCACAAGGAGAAATACTAGGCCTTATGAAACCTTTGTCTAAAAGATCTTTGAGTTTCTCTTTCAACTCCATAAGCTCAGTAGCTGCCATACGGTATGGTAGAATAGAAATGGGATAAGTGTCGGAAAGAAGGTCAATCCCAAATTCTATCTCTCTGTTGGGAGGTATCCCTAGAAGATATTTCAGAAAAACATCTGGAAACTCATTAACAATATCAACTGACCGAATAGTTGGAGCCTCAGACTTAATGTCTTTGACTCTAACTAGGTGATAGATGCAACCCTTGGATATTAGCTTTCTGGCTTTGAGATAGGAGAAAAAATGACTCTAGGGAGATACCGAACTCCTGGACCACTTAAAAAATAGCTCATTAGGGAACTGAAACTTGACCATGCGACTACGATAGTCTATAGATGCATAACAAGAATGAAGCCAATCCATACCCAGAATAAGGTTAAAATCCACCATATCTAACTCTATCAAATCAGTAAGTAAGAATCTATGAAGAACAGTAAGTGGACAATCACTATACACTTGTTTAGCAACAACTGACTCCCCTATGGGTGTAGAAACTAGGAAGGGCTCAAAAATTTTTTCAGGACTCATTTTGAAATTCATAGCTACAAGTGGGGTCACATAAGTGAGACTTGACCCAGGGTCCAACAATACATAGACATCAAAGAAAAAAACATGGAGCATACCGGTAACAACATTGGGAGAGTCCTCTTGCTCATAGTAGGATGGTAAGGGATAGAATCTATTCTGGCATTGATCGCCAGTAGTGCTAGATTAAGCACCCTGAACAGGGGCGGGATGAGGTACAGGAGGTGGTGCACTAGTAGCCTGTGCCTAAGGTCGAGCATCTCTGTTCCCCTGTCTTGTATGAGGATAATCTCTAAGTCTTTTGGCCCTTCTTGACACAACAAAAACAACCCCTCAAATCTACAAAACACTCCCTGAGATGACTCCTACCACACTTATCACAAGGAGGATAGCAGGGCCTGTTACCAACACTATTCTGTGACCTAGACATAAAAGATCTATCCCCTTGCTCCTGCCTGCTGCTAGACGTGGGAGCACTAGCTAATGAATCCACTTGCATAGACGAACGCCTCTAAAACTGAGGGCGATTCCCTTTATGGAACCTAGCCTGGCTAAACTCATGATGCTCAGATCTAGCCCTCTTGTTACCCAACACTCAATCTCTCTCCCTAATATTATCCGTCTTTATCTGTTAGGCATACTTTATCAACCTAGATAGATCTATATCCCTATGCAGCATTACAGTCCTACAATCCCTTAGTACCAACCCAGAAACACCGATCACGAACTTGCTCATACTAGCCCGAGTGTTAAAAATCAAATCAGGAGAATACTTGGCCAACTGGTTGAACTTCAAGAAGTACTTCTTAACATTTATGGAGCCCTACCTAAAGTTCATAAAATCCTCAATCTTTGCCTCCCTCATCTCAAGCGGAAAGAACTTGTCCAAAAAAAATCTTAGAACACCTGCCAAGTTATAGGAGCAACATTATCACCTCTACCGTCTCTCCAAGATACAACCCAAGCATATGCAATGTAGGATGCCAACTCAACTCTTTCTTCCTCAGAAACATGCATCACCTACATGATCTTTCTCACCTTCTCAAGGTAGAACTGTGGGTCCACCTTGGATCCATAAAACTCTGGCTAATTCATCTATGTAAAATCATTAATCCTATAAGAAACTACATCACCTCTCTGCTAATTTACAATTGTAGCCAAGTTATTGGCCCGAACATTGGCGGTGACTGCTTGGGTTATTGCCTGAAAGGCCGCCCGAAACTCAGCATAAGACACCATCTCATTCAAAGGGCCAATAGGTGGGGGTTGCTCATCATCATTCCTGTGGGCATTCGCTCTTCGGAGGGGTATTTTCTGAAATAGAAGAGCATGAATTATTTGATTAGAGGGATAATTGTAGGAACGATAGAATCTGAAAGAAGAAACAAATTTTTCCTAAAACATCTTGTAGCTACTTAATCATACATATGGCGCGCTACACACCGATGGTCAAAACTCTACTTAACGTGGCTTGTCAAACTCCCTAGGACTCCTTAAAAACCTTAGGCTTTGATACCAAGTTTGTAACGATCCAAAATCACCTCCCGGGATGTCACACGGTGCTTAAGGATATAAGTAGCCCCAAGCTAACCCTTTCAGCCTCTTTCTACTAATAACACTCATTTCAAGATAAAATAATTCAAACACTAGCATAGCCATATCATATGAAAGGAACTACAAAGAAAATGCTCGATCCAAACGACCATAATACTGGAAACCTCAAGAACACCACAATCTGATAACTAGTCTGACAAAACCTCTGCTAATCCATGAACTAGAGAGCCATTAGGACAGCTCCCCAATTGACTCGAAATGAACTAGAAATAACAACATAGTTTTACAAAATATGGAGATTCCAAATATAGGTCCTCGAACTATGAGAACTCACCACTGTAGGAATGTAGATAGAGGTACTCGGCAAATTGATGAGGTTAGGACTGAACACCTGAACCTACATTATAATACAATGTAGAACATAGACGTATATGTAGATCAGCACTTAGGAATGTACTGAGTATGTAGGGATGTATACATTTATATAAAACAACATCAATACTCTTTATTCAAATCATGCATGTAATAGGTAATGACTCACATGGATTGAATAAGTATAAAATGCGAAGCTCATTAATCATGTAAAATGGAACATGCAACACAATCTCGTGAATCATTATACTTTCAGCTTTGAAATTTGTACTCTTCTCTTATTCTCATTACTCAGGGCTAAAGGAAACTTTAAGCAATACTTTCACCTCATGAATATGTCTCATGAACAATAAAACTCCTTTAATGCTCAAGAACTCATAACTCTTTTGAACTCAAATACTTGGAACTCGGCCTTAGGTCCAATATCAACACAGCCTCGGGACCAATATCAACTCGGCCTTAGGTCCAATAATAATCATAAACTCGGCCTTAGGCCCAACCTACGGTGGTACGTAGTTTTGGGGTAAGAAACTGCAGTAACTTACCTGTTCGGTGCTAAATACTACTCCCTTTAGATTATCTGCGCTTATCTCGTAAAAATTCACTTTTGGAAATAATCTCATGGTTCACCACGAACCCAATAATCAAATATATACTCTCATGTAGGAATGTGGATTTCAAAACTCAATGACCATAAGGTCAAAACATTTCTCAACAATCTCAGAATACTCAAATCATAGGTGCTTATAGCACAATAGTTCATCAAATTGCAAGTCTCATGTAGGGTATAATAACCCATAATTCAATCTCAAGTTATAACTCATCAAAAGCATAATAGATAGCATATAGATTCATAACCCATGTAGAAATCTGGAAATTTTAGAAATTTGTCTCAAAATCTCAACATACTTATATACTTTAATATCTCAAATATTTCAACTATTAACTTCTCAAGGATTAAAATCATGGTGTATAGACCCAGCTACAATTTCTCAAGAAAAAATGTAAAAATCATGTCATTAAACTCTCAATTCATGGAAAACATCAAAATCTTGCAACCAATAACAATGGCTGGAAAACCACAATTCAATTTTATGTGAAATCTCATAAATTACAGAGAAATTGTAGTTTAAATAAGCCTTTGGGAACAAGGGTGAAAGGATTAACCTTGTTCAAAACCCCATATACCTTTAATTAGAAGATTTGGATGAACTTTCACTTTTGGAACTCTATTCGTACTCTTGAATAAGGGTTCTTGAAGCCCTTGACTTGGGAACCTTGAATCTTGACCCAATTTAGAAAATCTATGGTGGATTATTGAGATTCTTGGAAGATGTTTTGGATACTTAGGGTTTGTGTTGAGAGAGAACTTGAGAAAAACTTCATAGAATGCTTGTAAATGACCTTGATTTGGTGTTTTCACGATTTAAAAGGCTTGGAAAAAGTCCAAAGTGCCCTTTTTAACTTCTGTACGAAGCTGGAAAAAAAAGAACTGGGAACCTAATTTTATGGGCCACCGTGACGCGCCACTATCGTGGTGGCTCACTAGAAATTGACAAATAGGAATCTGGTAGTTACCTCGATGCGGATCCATCACGCTGTCCCACTATCTCAGACCTGGAACTTCAGCGTGATGCGTCACAATCCTGCCAGGCCACTAGAAATTTACTATTAGGAAATTGGGGTCCTACGCGATCTGCCACTATCGTTGAGTTCCACTGGAATTTGACAATTGTCAAATAGACCCTCTACGCGATGCGCCAAGCACTAAAATGGCGTTTTTTATGACTAGGACTTAAACTAGCCATAACTTCTTACCCGGGTATCGGATTTGAGTGAATCTTAGATTGACGAAAAGCTTATGAAATTTCCTATGTGATAAAATGTCAAAATTGGGGAAATTCCAAATAGTTAACACGATACACACTTAGGAAGTCACTTCTCAATCTTTTAGGAACGGAATTACACTTCACTTTACGCACTCTAAGGCTCAGACTAAGAGGGAACTTTACGGGGTGTTACATCAACCCTCATTGGATAGTGTTGATATCTCAACCTATGTTGGCTACATAGTTATGGAACACAAGGATGACTTCTAAGAATCACACCCTCATCTAATAGTGTGTGTTCCAATCCTTGGATTCACTTGGTGCTAATTCCTACTCCCATTTGAATAGACTCTGAACATGATTTACTGAACTAAACATGGGCTGAGTTACTAAATTCCGTTGACTGAAGGAATACTACTGATATTGGACACCTAACTAATTTCATTAGATCATGGAGATTTCCTGAGTCATAAGAATGTCTGAAGTCTAAAGATTCATAGCTTGACCTAGAGTATCATGAAAACATGACATAGCTCTAGGCACATAGCTAATGTTTTGGGTACGAGTACCCCCAAAACTCGATGGAAGAAATCTGACCAAGGATAACTTACTTGAACTTATAACTAACATAGTAATCCATAATACATTTATAGAAGCATTTCATCAAAACATGTGATAGGCATAACTTGTACATACATGGGGATTTCATGGTATCATTCTAGTTAGGAACTTTTCCTTCGTCTAGGCATTTAATCAAACATATTGTAGGCATGGTACGTGTAAACATCTTTGTACAATAATTAAAAATCATGGTTCAATTCTAATTTAATCATTCAAGGGTTTAGTCATAGGTTTGCATGAATCTGTATCTATAATAATTTAACCCTCTTAGAATTTATCACCCAACATGGAGTAGAATTCAATTTCTCATTATCCACATGAACAAGAGTAGCCCAATCATGAAATTCATAAGAAAATCCATAAACTTGAATTTAGAAAAGGGATTCTTGGGCTTCATGGATAAAAGGAGTCCATAAAATAGCACTATGCATACCTTGGTTCGTAAATACACAAAGATTGTCAGAGGAAATTCTTGATTTGGAATCTTCTATGAAAATCCCTAGGTTGTTCTTGAGAGGTTTTTGAGAGAAGAAAGTGTATTTTGGGTGAAAAGTGGTTGAATCACATGTTAAAGGGCTTAAATAGGGGTGGGAAATTGACCCTTTTAACCCTGGACGTGTCTTATAATTTCAGTAAAAATTTTCCAAATTGGACCCCTGGCACGACGCGGCGCTATCTTGCCATTTCACTAAAATTTGACAATTGGGAAACTGAGGAATGGCGCAATACGGAGCCATCTTGTTGCCCCTTCTTTTGTAGCCTGGAACTTTTATGCGACAAGGAGGAAATCGTGCTAAGACACTGGAAAAGTAAAATTGCCACTTTATCTTGTGGCGCGGTGTGCCACTGACCAATATGGCGCTATTTTACGATGGGAACTTGAAATAGTCATAAATTTTTATCGGGTAATCGAATTTAGATGAATTTTATATCGATGGAAAGCTTATTGAATTTACCACATGACAAAAGTTGAAAATCTTAAGAATACCATGTGTACAAAAGTTGTTTATCTTTCAAAGAAAGATCATAATATTTTTAAGATGATTTTAAGAAAGGAAAAGGTACGGGGTATTACAATATCTCTCCCTTGAGAACATTCGTCCTCGAATGAGATTGAGAGTGAGGGGAAGAACATAAAATGACACACATACTGAACATAAATAACTGAAACATGTTCTCCAGAATGACATGACTGATAACTGAATATATCATACTGAACATGCATATCTGATGCATACATAACTGATTCATGAATGCATGATTGAGTGTTTTGAGGAACTAAGTTTCACCTAATGAGAATGCATGTCTGATGCACAATTATATAACTAAAATGATACATAAATGCATGACTGAATATGAAATGGTACTTGATACCAAGTTTGTGATGAACACTGAACATGAAACTAAGTAAGCTTAAGGAGAACTGTTACCTTGAGCTTGATCTGATTTGGCAGAGAAGAGGTGAGGTACTTGGTATGCATGTCTGCTTCTTCTTCCTAAGTAGCTCCCTCAACGGACTGATTTTTTCAAAGAACCTTAACTATAGGGACTTTTTTGTTCCTCAATCTATGAGTCTGATAATCTAGGATTTCGACTGGAACCTCCTCATAAAAGAGACTATTCTGAACATCAATGCTTTTAATAGGGACTAAAAATGCTGGGTCACCTATGTATTTCGTAAGCAAAGAGACATGGAAAACTAGATGAACTAAGGCTAGATCTGAACACAATTCGAGCTCATAAGCTACCTTGCTGAATCTACTGAGAATCTTGAAGGGACTGACATATCGGGAACTGAGTTTCCCTTTCTTGCAGAACTGCTTCACTCCCTTCATGGGAGAGATCTTTAGATAGACATAGTCACCAATCTTGAACTCGAGATCTTTTCTATGAACATCTGCATAAGACTTTTGTCGGCTCTGAGCAGCCAGGAGTCTTTCTCTAATCAACTGGACATTTTCTAAGGCATCGAATACTAAGTCAGGCCCTATGATTGAGGCCTCACTAACAGCAAACCAACCGATCAGAGATATACATCTCCTACCATAGAGAGCTTCGAATGGAGCCATCCAAATACTGGAATGATGTTGTTATTGTATGCAAACTCAATCAAAGGCAAGTGGTCATCCCAACTACCCTTGAAATCAATTGCACACGCCCATAGTATATCTTCTAAATTCTAAATGGTTCTTTTTGCTTAACCTTCTATCTGAGGATGAAAGGTTGTACTGAGATGAACTTAGTTACTAAGACCCTTTTAGAATGATTTCCAAAAGTGAGAGGTGAACTGGGTACCTCTGTCTAAGATAATAGATAACAAAATGTCCTATAATCTAACCAACTCCCTAATGTAGAGTCTGGCATAATCCTCGGCTAAATAAGAGGTATGAACTGGAAGAAAATGAGCTGATTTGGTCATCCTATCTACAATGACCCAAAATAAATCATGCTGATGACGAGTTTGAGGCAAACCCATCACAAAGTCCATGTTCACTTCTTCCCACTTCTAAGTAGGAATAATGAACTCCTGTATAGGACTAATAGGCTTCTAATGCTTTATCTTAACCTGCTTATATGTAGAGCACTTAGACACAAACTTTGCAACATCTCTCTTCATCCCACTTTACTAATAGACTTCCCGCAAGTTGCGGTACATCTTTGTGGCTCCTGGATGAATAGAGTAGCGCGCACCATGCGCTTCTGCAAGAATTCGTTGCCTTAATTCATCTACACCTGGAACACATAGATGACCCTGACAACGCAAAACACCATCTCCTGCTTAGGAGAAAACCTCTACTTTCTGATCCTGAACTGTCTCTTTCAACTTGCCAAGGTTAGGATCCTTATCTTTCTTTTCTTTCACCTCAGAAATTAGAGATGATTCTAAACTACTCTGAACCCATATATCACCCTTATTTTTATCGACTAAGCGAATGCCTAGTCTGGCAAGCTGATGTACTCCCTGATCAAACTTTTTCTTGCTGTTATCCACATAAGCAACACTACCCATAGACAGTTTACTGAGAGTGTCAGCCACTACATTGGCCTTTCCCAGATGACAGAGGACACTCATGTCATAATCTTTCAAGAGATTTAACCACCTTCTCTAATGAAGATTAAGATCTTTCTGAGAAAAGACATACTGAAGACTCTTATGATCTATGAAGACATCTACATGAACTCCGTAGAGATAATGCCTTTAAATCTTCAAGGAAAAGACTAAGGCTTCTAACTCAAGATCATGAGTAGGATAATTCTTCTCATGGGGTTTAAGTTGCCTGGAGGCATAGGCTATGACCTTACAATGCTGCATGAGGACACAACCTAAACCCACTCTGGATGCATCATAATACACTAAGAACCCATCTGGACCATCTGGAAGAGCTAAAACTAGAATTAAGGTGAGTCGAGTCTTCATCTTCTGAAAACTCTTCTCGTAAGGATCTGACCACTGAAACTTGATTTTCTTCTGAGTCAATCTGGACATAGGGGATGCAATAGAAGAAAATCCCTCAAAAAACTATATGTAATAGCCATCCAAACCCAAGAAACTCCTGATATCTAATAGAGAGATAAGTCTGGGTCAGTTTCTTACCGCTTTAGTCTTTTGAGGATCTACTCTAATGGCATCACCCAAAATGATATGAACAAGGAATGCTACTGACCTAAGCCAAAATTTTCACTTCTTGAATTTGGTGAATAGCTGATGATCTCTGAGAGTCTGAAGTACTGTTCTGAGATGGTCTGCATGATCTCACGTACTGCGGGAATAGACCAGAATATCATCTCTGAAGACTATGAGAAACATATCCAAGTACTATTTGAACACGCAAATCATCAAGTCCATAAAAGATGCTAGGGCATTGGTAAGACCAAATGACATGACTAGGAATTTAAAGTGACCATACCAACTACGGAAAGTTGTTTTTATAATGTCACATTCTCTGACTGTGAGCTGATGATAGTCGGATCTGAGGTCTATCTTAGAGAAATAACTGGCACCCTAAAGTTGGTCAAACAAGTCATAGATTCTGGGAAGATGATACTTTTTCTTGACCGTGACCTTATTAAGTTAATGGTAGTCTATGCACATTCTCAAAGAACCATTTTTCTTGCACATGAATAATACTGGTGCACCCCCCAGGGAAATGCTGGGCCTGATTAATCCCTTATCTAGGAAATCCTTTACCTATTCTTTAAATTTTCTGAGTTCTGTTAGTGCCATTCTGAATGGCCGAATAGAGATAGGTTGAGTATCTAGAAGAAGATCAATGCCAAAGTCTATTTTCCTTTTGGGAGGAATTCCTTGAAGACCTTCGGGAAAAATATTTGAATATTCATTCACAACTAAAATGGACTCAAGACTGGGAGTTTCAAAACTGGAATCCTTAACATGAACAATATAATAGATACATCCCTTATATATCATTTTCCTTGCCCGAAGGTAGGAAATAAGCTGACCCCTAAATGTGGATACACTACCCTTCCACTCAAGGACGGGTTTATTTGGGAACTAAAAATGGACTATCCTTTTTTTCCGTCGACTGTGGCATAGTAGGAATGAATGCAATCCATGCCAAGAATGATATCAAAATGAGTCATCTCTAATTTGACTAGATCTGTTGAAGTGACTTTCTGAAATATCATAATTGGGCAGTTCCTGTATACCCACCGGGCTATAATGTTTTAACCACTGGGGTAGAGACTTAAAAAGGCTCTGCTAGAATTTCGGGACTGACTCCAAAATCAACTGCTATATAGGGAGTAACAAAAGACAAAGAAGCACCTATATCTAGCAAAGTATAAACATGCACATGAAAGATCTGTAATCTACCAGTAACCACATCAGGAGAATTTTCCTAATTTTGTCGGGACTGTAGAGCATAGATTCTGTTTGGGCGTTGCCCACTAGTAGCACTAGAGGTGGCACCCTGCTAATTTGGGCGACCAGATTGAGTTGAGGAGCGGAGATAACTCTGATTACCTGAATGAGGGCAGTCTCTGACTCTATGGCCTGGCTTGCCATAATCAAAATATATATCACTGCCAACTCTGCACACACCCTTGTGGTTTTTACCATAAGTCTGACAAAAGGGATTAGTTTGGGCACTACTAACACTGCCTTGGGACTTAGAGCCTGGCGCTCTATCTTTGTTACCCTCTCTGAACTTAGGAATAGGAGCATTTATTGATAAAGGAGCCAGAAATGATGACTTAGAATGAATCTGAGAGTGATTGCCTCCCTCTAAATTAGGCTAACTAAAATTAAAGCTACATATCCTAGCTTTCTTATTCTGCTTCTCCCTCTGCTTAATCTTCTGCTTCTCTATCTACTAAGCATGAGTCATTAGCCTGGCTAAAGTTATGTCACTATTCAACATGGAAGATTTGCACTCATTAACCATATTATCATTCATTCCTGAAATGAACTACTCATCTTGGCCCTGCTATCTGCAACCACATAAGGGGCATATCTGGCTAATTAAGTAAACTTAAGAAAATACTCTTTCACCATCATATTTCCTTGTCTGAGGTTGATGAATTCTAACACCTTAGTTGCTCTAAGCTCTCGGGGAAAGAATCTATCAAGGAAAGTATAAGGAAACTCCTCCCACTAAATAGGCCCCACATCATCTGGCCTTTCTGACTTCTACTGTTGAAACCAAGTGTAAGCAACATCTAGCAACTTATATATAGCTACCTCAGAACTCTTACTTAAAGTAACCCCCATTGTGTCTGTAACCTTATGCACCTGATCTAAGAATTCCTGAGGCTCCTCATATGACTTAGACCCGAGAAAGGATGGAGAATTCATTCAGGTGAAATCCTGAATCCTGGTAGTAGCTAAATTTGCCATTAGGTTGGATGGAACGATAGCTGGTAGTTCATTCTGAGTAGTAACTGAGTTAAAAAGAGTAGTGAATGCAGCTCAAAACTCTACATGAGAAACATGTTTGCCCAAAGGTTCTTCAGGCTAAGGCGCTGGCTGATTCCCATTTCTTCTTTTAGGAGGCATGTTCTATAGAAAAAAAAAAGAGAAATGGATTAGACTGAGTAATTGACTTGATATTATGCTCACTGGCATGACATGAATACTGAAAGAGGGGAACTATTCCTAAAACATCTTATAGCCTCCTGTACATAAATGTGGTGCACAATATATCCATGTACAAGACTCTACTAGATGTGGATTTCAGACTTCCTAGGATACTATTGAATCTTAGGCTCTGATACCTAGTTTGTAACACCCCAAATCTGATACCTCAAATTCTACACGATGCTTATGACCCCGAAGGACCACAAGCTAACCCATTACTAATATCTATACTTGTATACTGCTTAAAATACTTTATAATGTGGAAACATGAACTGAAAGGCCATAAGGTTCAAAACTGAGATATAGTAGTTGATAAAAATTTAACATCTAGGAGGGGTATGAAATACTCAAAACAAAATTGAAATAGATTATCTGAACATACTGTAGTTTGGAAAGACTCTAAAACGTGACTGTCTGAATAAAGAGTTGATGGGACATATCCCCAAGTAACTCCAACTAATAAAATAATTACTGAGATAATAAAATAATGATTATGTCCTCAACAGATGTGGACTCACTGCTAACTCTGATAGCTGAGACTGGAATCTATTGATGCTCTGGAGCTCGTGTCTCTAAACCTATGGTATAAGACACCATAGCGTAAATGCATCAGTACTTTGAATGTACTAGTATGCATATGGGGTAGCATGAATGCATGGGATTCATATCCATGAACAATAATAATAGCAGACTAAGTATCATGATCGTGAGAATACATGCATGAGACATAATAACCGACACTGATACCATGATAACGTGATTACTGAATCTGAATATTGATAACATGACATACTGATAACTAATATAACTGATAACATGAGTAACTGTATCTGATAGTCCTAAATCTAAAGAAACTAGCTGAGTCCCGTACTATATCTGAGTTAATTGTATTTGACAATCATAAAATCTGAAGAACTATCTGAGTTCTATTACTGAGACTAATTAATTGTGTGTGACAGTCCAGATTCTTTCAAATAAAACTGCGGGAAGTAGTTATCTAATCGACATGCCACTAATATGCCATTATGGCTGAGTTGAGGTCCAATCTATAACCCCAAGGGTGTCAATACCGCACAACTAGTAAGGATAAGTTGGTGGTGATCCTTATCTGATAGTGTCCCCAAAAAAGAATGGTGGGGCCCTTATCTTATAGTGCTTATCAACCTCATTAACCCTCATCAAATAGTGTTGATGTCTCAACCTATGCTAGCTACATAGTTATGGAATGGAATGATGACTTCTAAGAATCACACCCTCATCTGATAGTGTGTGCTCCCATCGTTGGGTTCACTCGACGCTACTTCCTACTCCCATCTAAATAGAATCTGAACATGATTTACTGAACTGAACATGGGCTGAGTTACTAAATTCCGTTACCTGACGGAATACTATTGATATATGAAAACTTACTGAGTTCATGAGATCATGGAGATTTCCTGAGTCATAAGACTGTCTGAAGTCTAAGGATTTATAGCTTGACAGAGAGTATCGTGAAAACATGACATGGCTCTAGGCATACAGCTAATGTTTTCTGTATGAGTACCCCCATGACTCTATGGAAGGAAACTGACCGAGCATAACTTACTTGAACATATAACTAACATCATAATCCATAATACATTTATAGAAGCATTTCATCAAAACATGTGATAGGCATAACTTGTACATACATGGGGATTTCATGGTATTATCTAGTTAGGAACTTTTCCTTTATCTGGGCATTTAATCAAACATATTGTAGGCATAGTACATGTAAACATCATTATACAATAATTAAACATCATGGTTCAATTCTAATTTCATCATTCAAGAGTTTAGTCATAGGTTAGCATGAATCTATATCTATAATAATTTAACCCACATAGAATTTATTAGCCAACATGGAGTAGAATTCAATTTCTCATTATCCACATGAACAAGAACAGCCCAATCATGAAATTCATAAGAAAATCCATAAACTTGAATTTAGAAAAGGGATTCTTGGGCTTCATGGACGAAAGGAGTCCTTGAATGAACACTATGCATGCCTTGGTTCGTAAATACACAAAGATTGATAGAGCAAATTCTTGATTCTAAATCTTCTATGAAAAGCCCTAGGTTGTTCTGGAGAGCTTTTTGAGAGAAGAGAGCGTATTTTGGGTGAAAAATGACTGAATCACGTGTTAAAGGGCTTAAATAGGGGTGGGAAATTGATGTTTTTTAAACCTAGACGTGTCTTGTAATTTGAGTAAAAATTTCTTGAATTGGACCCCTGGCGCGACGCGGAGCTATCGCATTGTGTCACTGGAATTTGATAATTGGGAAACAGAGGGATGGCGCGACGTGGATCCATCGCGTTTCCCTTTTTTTGCCACCTGGACCTTTGGTGTGATGTGAAGGAAATTGTGCTGAGACACTGGAAAAGGACAATTGCCATTTTAGCTTGTGGCGCGGCATGCCGCCGACCAATATGGCGTTGTTTTACTATAGGAACTTGAAATAGTCATAACTTCTTACCCGATTATCGGATTTATGTGAATTTTATATAGATGGAAAGAATATTGAATTTCCCATATGACAAAAAGTGAAAATCTTAAAAATAACATGTTTACAAAAGTGGATTCATCTTTCAAAGAAATCTCCTAACATTTTTTAGATGATTTTAAGCTAGAAAATGGTACGGGGTATTACACAGATATATGTTGAAATTGGAAGGGTGTGCGGTGCAAAATTTATCGCACAAGTTTAAGTGTGCACCACACTAGTCATCGCACACGTGAAACAGTAAGCCTATGCAGTATGGTGAGCGACGCACATGTTATCGCACAATGGTAAGTGTTTGGCACATATGTTATCGCACAAGTTTAAGTGTGCGCCGCCTAAGGTATCGCACAAGCGAAATAGTGAGGGTATTTGGTTAGGTATACGACGCACAAGCTACTGCTAACATTAAAGTGTGCGCCGCATAAGGTGTCGAACAAGTTAAGGTATGAGCCGCACATGGTAACGCCTACTTGAGACAGTGTGCTTAGGCTATTTCATAGGCGATGCCTTTGCCATGGCCTATGTAAACTTGGGCATCACACACCCTGTAGTTCACTCAAACTTGGATTCCATGCACCCCATTCTTCATATAAAGTATTAAGAAAGTCACACACCCTGTAGTACCCTATTCTTTATATAAACTTGGATGCCATGCACCCTATCGGCCCGATCCCAACGCTACCACCATAGACCTCCTTTAAAATCACCTAATAAAGTCACACTGTGAAACATTGGGGGGCAGATTAACATAATTTGGGTCACAACTCTAACACGAGTCCTAGATCGAGCCTTAACATTTGACCACTACAACTTACCTATATTGTCATTGTTACTCCTAACTTGCCACCATTGATATGGCTCAATTCCAAACCATATTTGGTACCAATCACCTTCTTTGTACTTCATGCACCTACACTAATAAAAAAAACTAAAAATTATTAGAAGAATGGGTTGCCTCCCACCAAACGCCGCAGTTTTAGTTGAGGCTTGACTCTTATTTTTATATTTTTATTTAACATGATAAAATAAAAATAAAATCATGGGTTACCTCCCAGGAATCGCCTGATTTAACATCGCGACATGACTCAATTATCTTGACTACTAAGACTTCGTCAAGATTTATTAATGATACCATTTGTACCTCATTTGTTGGATCAAGAAAATTCTTTTTTCCAAGTCCATCCACTTTGAAGTCATTCACATCCTTGCTTGCAAGTTCAACCAAACCAGCTATGGTCTCCATAGAAGGCCTATCCTTAATCGGTACATCTCTCTCATCTTAGTAGAACATATCAACAATTAAAAACACTCATCTTCTTTTGTTGTTTCATGGATTTACTCACTTCAAAACTAACCTCTTTCCCGTTGAGCCTAAAATTTAGGTCAAATAACACTATCCCGATTGCTAAGAACGGCCTACCCAAAATTATGGGTACTTCAAAGTCCACTTTGCAATTAACAATTACAAAGTTGGTAGGAAATATAAAATCAGCCACCTTTACAGGTACATCATATAGAATCCTAACCAGTATTTTCATCGATCTATCTGCCATTACAAGTTGCATGTTTATGGGTGTGCGGTATCCCAAACCCAACTTCTTATAAACAGCTAGCGGTATCAGATTGATCCTAGCTCCCAGGTCGCATAAGGCCTTAGCAAAATCCAGAGACCCAATCATACAAGGGATTGTGAATGCTCCTAGGTCTGCCTTCTTCTGCACCAGTGACCTTATAGAAATAGCACTATAATGATTGAGATTATCCACTGAATCATAGCTTACCTCTCTTTTCTTCATCATAAGATCTTTCATAAACTTGGTATATACGGGCATTTATTCTAGTTCTTTAACTAAAGGAACGTTCACTATCAATCGCTTCAACATAGCCATGAATTTTTTAAAAATCCCTTTGTATTTTTTCTTCTTTAAACATTATAGAAATGGGGGTGGTGGTCTTGGGATTTCAGCTGGATCAACTTTTACCTCCTTTCTTATGGATTGCTCTACATCACTAACATGTTTTAACTTAGGTAGTTGTTCTACTTCCGCACTCTTTTTTTCAAAACCTCCCAACTCCACAGGCACTACTAAAGATTCATCAACCATCTCCCAATCTATTTCAACCGTATTATTATGAGAGGATGCTTCCAATTCTGGACTAGATAACATCTTACCGCTCCTAGTGGTAATGGGCATACACGATCCATCAGTCCTTGGATTCTAAACTATATCACCTGGTAGAGTCTTATTCTGTCGTTAGTTAAATGTTGTGGATAATTGACTCATCTGCTGCTCCAGTTGTTAAATAGTGATTGAGTGTGAATTTACTAGTTGATTCATGGAAGATATGTCACTCTTCATAGCAGCCACCCCAGAATTAGTTGCCTCAACTCCCTTTAATAGTTTCTGTATCATGTCCTCCATGGACATTTTCCCTAAACTGGTGGCAGCATTATCACAGATTCCAGGTGGTACATACAGTCCACTCCTATCAATTTTATTCTTCCAATCTCCTTGATGGTTCCAACCTTGGTTTCCTTGACCACCTATTCAGAAACCCCCTATTTATACAAGTAGTTAGCTTCTTCCTCGGTGTTTGATTCAGCTCTCTTACCATGGGACCCCATAGCTTTTACCTTTTCTACATTCCCTGATAGCAAATATTTTATAAGAAGATCCATCTAGGTTTTCATATAAGCCATATACTGATCACTCTCCTCTTCTTTCCAACACTACTCTACTGATATTACACTAGACCTAGTATTTTCTGCAACCACAGAATCTCTGGTATGCCAAGCTCTGCTTGTCTTAGTCGTTCTTTGTAATATGTCTGTAGCATTAGTAAAGGTAAGCTCCGTAAAAGCTCCTCCTGTAGTATTATCCTCTATTGCCTTTGTAAGTGAGTTCAAAGCTCTGTAGAATATTTCCATCAAGTGTTCATCAGTCATCTTATGGTTTGGGCATTGAGTCAACTTCTTTTTAAACCTCGCCCAAGTCTCATGAAAAGCTTTATTAGACAATTACCTAAAGTTATTGATCTCATCCCTTAACTGTAACATTCTACAGGGAGAAAAGAACCTTTTTAGGAAAGCTCCTTTCAATTGTCTCCAGTTTGTTATAGAATCAGGAGTCAGCTCATTCAACCACATAGTTGCCTCTCCAGACAGAACCAGTGGGAATAATCTTAAATGAATAACATTTTTTTCCACTCCAAGATTATCAAATGACTTACATATACTGATGAAATTCACCAAATGTAGATTTGGATGATCACCAAGTAATCCACCAAAGAGTCCTTTCAGATTTAGTAGCTGGATCATAGTACTGGTGATGGTTAATTTCACCCTAGAAGCTAGTGGTGGTAGAATGATTGCCCCTGTAGATCCAGTTCCATCTAAATCATCCTCATCATTGTCAACATCAAACTGCGTAGCTTGGCGGTCTAGTCTTCCTCTAAATGGATGATTTCAATTTATAGATGCAACTACCGCTACTTCACGCCTCCTATTAGCTGGGTCAATTAAATCATCATCTCCCAGGTCCTCTTCATCTATATTAGGTAGCCGACCTGGGTCATCTGTATTTTATTGATTTAATTGAGCATTATCGAACGCGGCTAATTTTTTAGCTTCCAGTTGATTAGCCATTCTTTCAATGAATTGAGGTTCAGGATTGAAGGGTAATAATGGTTCTCCTGAACTTCTGGTTCATGGAATAAATAACAATGAGCCTATAACGAACATAAAAACAAATAAATGTAAAATAAGGAAACTTGACTAACAATCAATTAACACACATAAACTCAATCGACAACCGTATTCCCCGGCAACGGCGGCAAAATTTGATACCCCTAAATTACACCTCTCTTATAAGAGAGTAAGCGGTCACTGTCAAAAATAGAACCCAACTAGGTTGGGGTCGAATCCAACAGGGAATATGGTGCTAATTAAGTTGTATGCAGATAGTTGACTTTTAATCATTCGTTTTCGTAAAACAAAAAAGAGGAATTTGATTCAGTTCACAAATTAATGGTTTCAGTTTAACAAGATAAAATATGTATAGTAGTATTCAAATTTAGAGAAATAGCAAGCTAAGGTAACATCCACCTTGTAGTTTTCAATACTTTCTAACTATGGGTTTTACGAATTCATACATGTATCATGTTTACAGAGAAACATATTGTATTTAATAACATAATCCTAGTGTTTCTCAACCAGCAAGGACTAATTCACTTTATTTCTCTCGAATCAAAAGTGTTTACTAAAACAATTTGAAATCTCCAAGCAATTAATCCTGTTAAGGCCTTAATATAAGAAATAGGGGTTGGAAATCCTATTTTTTTGTCACTACTCTCTTTTTCGAACAACAACCTTTCTCTCGAACAAGTTGTGTTTTAAGGCATATCCTCTATGTTTGCAAACACGAGAATTCAAAATAAATAAAGAGAGTATGATCTAAACAAATCAATGCATAATGAATTCAAAACCCAAAGTAGTAGATTGTATGCTACAAGGCTTCCATAACCCTAACTAATAAACTTAGCTACTCATGAATAAAATGAGAATCACAAGAGAAATATTCATCATACCAAAAAGTAAACAAAATCTTGGAGGAGAAGATGAAGTAGCGTTTCTCCCTTGGTGCTAAGCCGTCACTCTCCTCTCTCAAAATAATATAGAATAATCAATAATGAATAACAATTCAGCATCAAATCTTTTAATAATCCCTTCTCTCATAATTGCCTTCCAAGTCCCTAACTAATTATAAATGACAAATTAGTCTTCGACATAGTTTCTAGGTGCCACATTTTGTCCACCAAGCTACTTTTCTCTTATGTGATTTGTCATTCATAATCCGTAGACCCATGATGTCTCTATCTACCTCATTAACACCTGAAATCATGTTAATCACATAGGTTAGCTCAATTACATCAAAGTAGAGTAAAAACATAAGAAACTAGGCACTTTGTTCTCAAAACTTAGCTAAAATATGGATAAGTTATGGTGCTTAGGCATATAAATACACCCAAGATCAGTGATCTCTTGGAATTTTGTGTCGCCTGTTTCCCTCTATCTTTGTTTAGTATTTTGTATTCGAGATGGTGTGTTGACTATTCTAGACATTTGGGTTGTATTTTTTACTATCATACTTAGATACTCTTGTAATGATATTACCAGGTCATGGGATTGTTATCCATATTTTGACTTTCTCCTTTTAATTGAACACTGTTGATAGTAATTGTATTCGTGTATTTTGGCCAAGTTAGGCATTTCTACCGAAGTAATCCATTGCCTTAGCTCTGGGTTACTGTGTTGGCTTACCTAATGGTGGTTCTTAGTAGGTGCCAGCACGATATTTGAATCAACTTGTGACAAATTGGTATCATAGCCTAGGTTTCACTGGTATTATCGATACAAGAGCAAGTGTCCAATAGAGTCCTTCGGATCAGAGAGTTGATGTTTGTTTCCTATCTTTGGAAGGCTATGGGACATTCTTAGGAGTCCTTTACTTCTTTCGCTAGTATCATGCTAAGTGTCTGAGTTGGTTTGTAGGATATTTTCTTGACTCTACTTTTTTGCAGATACCCAGGATACGAGCTACAACTATGTGTGATAAGAGTCCTGAGACTTAGCCTAGGGATCCTACTTCTGTTCAAGGATAGCCTTGTTATGTGTCCCCAGTTATGGACCAGGATGCGACTCCTCCCCTAAATCCTATTCCTTCACCTAAGCTAGAGATTCCTATGCCACAGCCAGCGGTGGGCCAAGGACCAGCCCAGGCTCCACAAGGTTATATTCCTTCTTCATTGCTTAGAGATGCCTTGATTCAATTGTTGGGTAATATTAGTGGTGCACTATCTAGTGGTGTACAAAATACTAGGGTAAGTGTGTATCCTGCAGTTGTAGCTCCTTGAGTTGAGGTTCCTCCTATGCCATCAGTTGTTCAGCCGATGGTCGTTCAGCCAGTTATGACCCAGCCTACTATGTCTGCTAAGTAGTGGAAGATGATTGGTAGATTTTTAAGGTTGGTTCTGCCTAGGTTTTCTGGTGCTCCTGGAGAGGATGCATTTGAGTTTCTTACTGCTTGTCAGGACAGGCTTCGTGATTTAGGACTTATAGAGACTCGTTGTATGGATTACACCATATTTCAGTTGGATTTGTTTGCTCGACACTAGTGGGAGTTTTTATGAGTTCTACGCCAACTGGATCTTCTTCCCTATCATGGACTCAGTTCTCTGAGATGTTCTTGGAGAAGTATATATTGCGCAGCCTTAGAGATCGACTGAGGGATCAGTTCACCAGACTGGACCAGGGTTCTATGAATGAGTTTCCACCGGTGAGTTGAGTTCGTGCAGTGTTGATATTTCGAAGATAGGGTGAGATCTTGGAGTATTGAGTCTCTCGTTTCACTCTATCATTGTTTAGTCTTTTGTATTCGAGATGGATGTGTTAACTATTCTAGACATTTGGGTCGTATTTCTTATTATCATACTTAGATGCTCTTGTACTGATATTTCTAGGTCGTGGGATTGGTATCCGTATTTTGATTGTCTCCTTTTAGTGGAACACTGTTGATTGTAATCGTATTCGTGTATTTAGGACCAGTTGGGCATTTCTACCAAAGTAACCCATTGCCTTAGCTACGGGTTATGGTGGTTGCTTACCTACTGGTAGGTTTTAGTAAGTGACATCACGACATGTGAATCGAGATGTGACAGAAATGTTGTGCTAAGATCAACCCGATTGAACAATTCATCCTGAAAAGTATTCCAACAGTTAGAAGTTAATACAGAGCCTAGATCTGACTCGAATGTAAATATGGGTCAACCTCTCGGTACTAAAGGAGACTTGGACCTGGATGAAATAAGCCAACTTGCTCAATCGATCCACGATGACTCAAACACTATCTGAACCATCAAAAGTGCAAGGAAAACTAGTCGCAAAGTCCATAGTGATCCGTTCCCACTTCCAATCAGGAATGGGTAACCTCTAAAGCAAGCCACCAAGTCTTATATGCCCAGCCTTTACCTGCTGACAACTAAGGGACGATCTACAAAATCCTCTATATCCTTCCTCATACCACCCACTAGTAATGTTGCCTCAAATCACGATACATCTTAGTCACTTCAAGATGGATAGAATATCTGGAACAATAGGCATCCTCCAAAATCAATCTAATCCAATCACCCACTCTTGGCACACAAACTCGGCCCCCTAATCCTCAAAACACCATCTGAATAAAGTGAGGCTTCCTTTGCCTCACCACACAATACCTTATCTCAGATCAATCTCAATCCCACATCATCAAACTAATGAGCTTGAATCTGCTTCATCAAAGAAGACGTAGCCTCTGCAAATGCTAGAACACACCCAAGCTACCCATGCTTGTCGACTTCCGGCTCAAGGCATCCACAACCATATTAGCCTTGCCCAAATGATAGAGAATAGTCAAGTTATCGTTCATAAATAACTCAAGACAATGATGCTACCTCATACTAAGATCTTGTTGGGTGAAGAAATACTAAAGGCTATAATGATCCAAGAAAACTCACAACGGACTCCATACAAGTAGTGCCTTTATAACTTTAAAGAAAAAACAACCGCACACAACTCTAAATCATGGATATGATAATTCCTCTCATGAGGCTTCAACTAACAAGAAGCATACGCAATCACCTTACCCTCCTCCATCAACACATCACCTAACCCAATACCTGAAGCATCACAAAAGATGGTAAAACCCATTCCCTCTTTGGGCAAAGCGAAAATAAAACCTGAAGTCAACAAATACTTGAGTTTTTGAAAGCTCTCCTCGCATGCATCAAACCACTGAAAAGAAATCTTCTTTTGTGTCAACTTGGTCAACGAAGTTGCAATAGATTAGAAACTCTAAAAAACGCCGGTAATAACCTACCAAACCAATAAAACTCCAAATATCATTGGGCAAAGTAGGTATAGCCCAATATGAAGAGATACAACATTGGATGGATCAACCATGATACCTTCTTCAGTCACTACATAACCCAAGAAAGAAATGAACTCTAACCATATTCATTAACTCCATGAATAACCCTATTCATTAACTCCATGAATACGGCAGGGGAATTGGTCAACCCAAAATACATGACCAAGAACTCATAATGACCATTTTGAGTCTGCAAAGCTATCTTCAAAATATCCGAAGCTCTAATCCTCAATAGGTGATAACCGGATCTCAAATCAATCCTTGAAAACACCGCAACACCTTGAAGATGATCAAGTAAACCATCAATATAAGAAGAGGATATTTATTCTTAACTGCCACCTTGTTCAGTTGTTGATAGTCAATAAACATACGCATATACCCATCCTTCTACGTGACAAACAAGACAGGTGAAACCCAAGGCAATATACTAGGTCGGATAAATTCCTTATCTAACAACTCCTTCGACTGGTCCTTCAATTCCCTCAACTCAGTTGGGACCATCCTATAAGGAGTAATAGAAATGGGCTTGGAGTATGTATCATGACCCAAACCAAGTCCCGGCTATGACTGGCATCTCAAGTCCGTCGAAGATCGGAGACCACCCTCATTTCCTAGTCAATAAAACACAACACACACTAACATGGTTTGAACTTCAAACATATAATAACATAGAGTATCATAAGTTCCAAGATTCTAAGTTATATCAATAACCACCAATCAACATCGATAACCAATACCAACTACCGACACAACACCCAAGTTTTTAGTACCCACAAAGCTACTAACAAAATAAAATACCAATAAAGTGTCAGGACATACCCCCAACCATAGCCAAAAATAAGTCTGAAATAAAGTCTAACACATAAGAAACCAAAACATGAAATCAAGTCTTTTGAAGGATGGACTCTCACCACTTTAAGTAAACTCATGAATTATCCACGAATATTTTATCACTGTGTAGAAAAGGTAGAAAAAATTCAAATGCCTGCATTGCATGGGGATACAGCATTCGGAGAAGGTTAGCAGTTGGAGCATTGGCATGTAACTCAGGGATAAGGGATAAAATAATGCCAAGAGTAATAATTCAAAACCAGTCAAATCTGATGCACATCATCAAATACAAATACATATATACATACATACATATAGATATTACATGTCAGGGTAGGGAATAGGGCCTAGCATGAACTTTTAAATTCTTAATCTATATTGTGTAGCATAATCATCATAATCGAGGCACCCATGGGCTACATAGGGCCACCTCTCCCCTAGCTGGAAGGGCCCTAGTTCATGTAGCCATACAAACCAGAGGATAATCATATGTCATATGCCTAATGGGGGACTCAAACCTCTCAATATAAATCAAAGGTGACTTAAGCACCAATTTATATCACATGGGGGACTCGAACCTCCTAATCATATAATAATAATAAGAGGGACTCAAACCTAGGTCATTTAGACCCCCGCATCGGCTAGTGCAGGTTTTGATGTTGGTACCTTGGGACCTCCAGTTTCACAGCTCGACTACATAACCAGCTTTTAAGCCCAATTAAAATATTTAACACACATTTCTAACTTATTGAATCGATTATGCATTTAGGCTTTCCATTCATACAAACCCACTTGCAAGTTCATTATCATACCATAATCCATTAACCATCACACGGGGAAATTCATGAACCCTTAGGTTTAATTAATATTCACATAACGAATTCACATACCCCAAAGTTCCATAAAATCATGCCATCATTCATTAACCTTTTCTACCAATGAATTAGTTCAAGTGAGCAAGTCAAAACATGTGACAAATCCATGTATCATTATCAATTTAACATTTAGGTTGAGGGAACTCAATTTCCAAAACAATATGTCAAAGTAAAACTCATCACAATTGGGGAAAACATAACCCCTTTGATTATTCACCAATCCCACGCACCCCACAAGTTCAAAACCATTAACAAAGCATGAATAATGTGCATAATAAACCAAGGGAAATCAATATAGGAACCATTCACATCAAAGACCTCAACCATATAAAAACCCTTATTTCATATCCACATAATTAACCATGTAAATTCATGCATTAGATAAAATGAGTATAAGGGTAAAGTCACATGCCTGAAATTCCTAAGTTTATGAAGAGAATTCAACCTTTGAAGCTCTACTTGAACCACTTCTTGGAAACCCTAAGTATTGATGCTTGGGGGGATATAAGAAAGGAAAAAGTGTATTTGATGTGTATTATAGACGAAAATTGGGTCCCAAGTATATTTATAGGTCATGGGTTATAATTGGAATAAAAGTGAAATGCCTAAAAGACCCTCATTAAAAGGCTGGAAAATAAGACACTAGTTATTATGAGTGACCTTACAACTCCTTTCCCTCAATCGCAGTCTGGATAGTGCCCCGAACCACCAACATTGGTCCGGTTGCGGAAAGGACCTTATGTCTCATAATGAGTCCATATGAGTCATTACACCCTAGTTGTACTAAGGACAGAATACTTTGGGCATTACACTGGTTCCCTTATGGAAAGGACTATACGAGTCGTTTAGAGTCCTTACAGCTCGTAACATGGTAGTTATAGTCAAAATAGTGACTTAGATAAATCTCACTATGCACGTTATGACTCGGTACTATGACCCGTAATAACTCCCTATGACTCGCAAGAAGAGCCGTAGTCAGGGCAGTAAGCTTAGAACTCTAAATGTTCTAGCAACCAACACCTGGGTGTTTCATTTAACCCCCCCCCCCCTTATGATCATTCATCCATGAATAATTAGACAAGGCATCCCTTAGCACGATTTAACACAGAAACATACCCACTTTTACCTTTAACAAAGATAGAAAACAAAGATATCATGGAAATCACAATTTTCTTCAACAAAGTCAGAAAACAAAGATGTTAAGAATAACACATACCTTAAGCACGATTATCCGAAAGGGGGAACAAGAACGAATACTTGAACATCACATCCTCTTTAGCTTCCCAAGTAGCCTCTTCAACCTTATGGTTCCTCCATAAAACCTTTACTGAAGCCACATCCTTAGTTTGCAATTGAAAGACTTGCCGATTCAAGATCTCTACCGGAATTTCATCATAAGACAAGGAATTTGAAATGGACACACCTTCCAAAGGAAGAACCAATGAAGGATCACCCGCGCACTTCCTTAACATTGAGAAATTGAAGACCAAATTAATAGAGCCAAATCTAGAAGAAAACTCCAATTCATAGGCAACATTACCAACCCTTCTCAAAACCAAATACGTACCAACATAATAGGGACTGAGCTTTCCCTTCTTCCTAAATCTCATCATTCTCTTCATGGGAGACACCTTTAAGAACACCCAGTCACCAATATTAAACTCTAACCCCTTCATCTCTCATCTGCATAGGACTTTTGGCGACTTTGGGTAGTCTTAAGACTATCCCTAATTACCTTCACCTTGTCTATGGCTTGGTGAACCAAATCAGGACCAAATAACTCAGCCTCACTAACTTCAAACCACCCAATTGGAGAACGGCAGCTCCTACTATACAAAGCCTTAAACTGAGCGATACAAATGCTAGAGCTTTAGTTGTTGTGTAGGCGAATTCTACGAGATACAAGTGGTCAAACTATCTACCACCAAAGTAAATCACATAAGATCTAAGCATATCCTTTAAGGTCTGACTGGTTCTCTCTTCTTTCCCATCTTCTTGCGGGTGAAAAGTGGTACTAAGGCTCACCTTAGTCCCCAAACATCTCTGAAAAGAGTGCCAAAAAGGCGATGAGAACTGAGTACCTTGAGTAGAGATAATAGAAACAAGCGCTCCATGGAACTTCACCATTTCTTGAATAAGCAACTTTGCATAGTCCTCAACAAAGTAATTAGTTCCCACTGGCATGAAGTGAGCAGACTTAGTCATCCTATCCATAATGACCCAAATAAAATCAAACTGATTTTGAGATAGCGAAATATTGATAAAAAAAATCCATATTAATTATTTACCATTTCCACACAAGCAGCTCAATTTCTTGAAACAGTTCACTAGGCTTCACCTTCCCTTGCTGACATACCATAAACCTAGCCACAAAATTGGCCACATCCCTCTTCATGTTATTTGAATATTATATCTCCATAATTTTATGATACATCTTTGTTGAACCAGGATGAACAGTAAACGCAACTCATGAGCTTCAGCCAAAATTCTTCCTCGCAACCTATCAACGTCAGGAACATACAACCTTCCTTAGTACCTAAAGATACCATCACCACCAATCTCAAAATCCATCACTTTTTTCCTACCTACATCATCCTTGATTTGTATTAGGGTCCAACACCCGCTTTTCCTTTACCTCAGCACCAAGAGATGATTTCTCCACCTCTTGAACCAACACATCACCATCTTTAGAATCTAGAGACGAACTCCATGATTAGGAAAATGATGAATATCCTTCTCTAAATCCCACTTCTCATCATCCAGATGAGATAAGCTCCCCATGGACAACCTTCTAAGAGCATTAAAAACCACGTTAGCTTTACTTGGGTGATAGTAGAGACTCATGTCATAGTCCTTTAGCAACTCAAGCCACATCCTTTGCCTGAGATTTAGCTCTTTCTGAGTGAACACGTATTACTGGCTCTTATGAACAGAATAAATATCAACATGGATCCCATACAAATAATGTCGCCATATTTTCAATGCGAACACCACAACGAATAATTCCAGATCATGAGTCGAATAATTCTTCTTATGAACCTTTAACTGTCTAGAAGAATATTCCACAACTCTACCACGCTACATCAAGACTTAGTATGAACTCCTAAAATCTTAACCTAGATTGTGTAGTATAATCATCATAATCAAGGCACTCACGGTCTATATGGGCCCAACTATACCCCTATCTATAAGGCCCTTAGTGCATGAAGCCGCATGAACCAGAAGATAATCATATGTCATATGCTTGACGGGGGACTCGAACCTCTCAACATAAATCAAAGGTGACTTAAGCACCAATTTATATAATATGAGAGACTCAAACCTCCCAATCATATAATAACAATAAGGGGGACTCAAACCGCTTAGTCAATTAGACCCCCACACCGACTAGAGTGATTTCCAATATTGGTCCCTTGGGACCTCTACTTTCATAAACTGTATATATAATCCACTTTTAAGACCAATTAAATATTTAACAAACATTACCAATTTATTGAACCGATTATTCATTTAGGCTTCCTATTCGTATTGTCATACCAAACCCACTTGCAAGATCATTATCATCTAACAAACCATTAACCATCACACGGGGGAATTCATTACCCCTTAGGTTCAATTAACATTCACACGGGGAATTCACATACCCAAACTTAAATACAATCATACCACGAGGAATTCACATACCTAAAGTTAAATAAAATCATACAACAGTTCATTAAACTTTTATGACAATGCATTTGTTCAAATGAACAAGTCAAAACATGTGACAAAACCATATATCATTATCAATTTCACATTTAGGTATAGGGAACTCAATTTCCAAAACCATATGTCAAAGAAAAATTTATCACAATTGTGGAAAACATAACCCCTTTGATTATTCATCAATATCATGCACCCCACAAGTTCAAAATTGTTAATAAAGCATGAATAATGCATAATAAACCAAGGGAAATCATTTTAAGAACCATTCACGTTAAAAACCGCAACCATATCATAACCCTTATTTTAGATCCACATAATTAACCATGTAAATTCATGCATTAGATAAAACAAGTTTAAGGGTAGAGTCACAAGCCTACATACCCAAGATTATGTAGAAAATTCAACCCTTGAAGCTCTACTAGACCCATTTCTGGAAAACCCTAAGTATTGAAGCTTAAGAGGATTTAAAAGAGAAGTGGGTGTATCTATTATGTATAATGGATGATAATTGGGTCCCAAGTATGCTTTTAGTTCATGGGTTATTATTAGAATAAGTGGGAAATGTCTAAAATACCCTCATTAAAAGGCTAGAAAATAAGCCGCCAGTCATTACGAGTGACCTTTTGACTCGTAGATCACCCTAAGACTCGTTTTCCCTCAATCATAGTCGGGATAGTATCCCGGACCACAAACACTGGTCCAAACATGGAAAGGACCTTACAACTCATAATGAGTCCATACGACTAGTTACATCCTCGTCAGACTCAGGACATAATACTTTGGGCATAATAGTGGTTCCCTTATGTAAAAGACTATATGAGTCATTTTGAGTCCCTAAAACTCATATTGTGGCAATCATAGTCAAAATAGTGACTTAGACAAATCTTATTGGGTACGTTACGACTGGGTCCTATGACCTGTAATGACTCCCTACACTCGCAAGGAGAGTCGTAGTCAGGGTAGTAAGCTCAGAACTCAAAATTTTCCAGGGACCAACACCTGGGGTGTTTTATCCCAGCTCAACATCAATAGAAAAATCAATATCATGATCCAGAGGCATACCAAGCAAATCCACAAGGAGCAATCCATAAATTTATGAGTAACACAAACAGAAACCATTAAAGGAACTGAAACAACACTACTATCACGAATATAAGCCAAATAAGATAAGCATCCCCTCTCAACCAATCTACGGGCCAAAACATAAGATATAATCCTCTTAAGAACTGAATGAAGCACACCCTTCCAAGTTATCCATGTCACACCCGGTGAAGATAAATTCAAGGTTATAGCAAAACAATCTAAGAAAGCATGATAAGAATCAAACCAATTCACATCCAAAATAACATTGAAATCAACCATATCTAACACAAGCAAATCTACCCAAGTCTCACGGATAGAAAAAGTCGCAATAGGATCAGTACACCCAAACCACCACTGAAGAATCTCCTATAGGGGTAGATACACAAATAGGCATAGCAAGAGGTTCACTAACAGAATCAAAACACAAAGCAAACTATGCAGACACATAGGAGAAAATTGATCTAGGGTCAAATAATACAGATATAGATCTGAAACAAATGGGGACGATACCTGTGATCACAACATCAGAAGCCTCTGCCTCTAGCCTAGCGAGTATTGTATAACACTAACCACGGTCAAAAACTAGCTGAGTATCCCCACGAACACTACCATAAGCTCCTCTACCTATGCCTTTTATACCTCTGGTAGTACCCCTACCTCGCACAACCGAAAAAGGAGTAGCTCTAATTATACGGAGGAGACAGTCCTTGGCCAAATGGCTAACCTCATGACACACAAAATAATATCTATGTACCATCTCAATAGCCCACCCTGCACTTCTAAATCAGAAGACACCACCCAAACTCTGTAAGACCACTTGCACTGTGAACCTCTAAAATCTCTACCATAAGGAGTCTGACCTGTCAACTCACTAAAATAACTCATCTTATTGGCTCCTACCTGAGATGCTCTAAGAATAACCCTTGTAATCTTGGAATAATCCAAGATACTCTAAAAATACACTCATAATGTAACTATCTAAGAAGTAGCTAACTGAAGGGAAACATCTAAACCCTTCACAAACTTCTTAATCTTTTCAGACTCAATAGAAACACTGGCATAAGAATATCTGGACAAGGCTTGAAAGAGTGCCTCATACTATACAATGGTCATACAGACCTACTCCAAATGATTAGACTCATCATGCATATGACCCCTTAAACTATAAGGCACAAATCTTTCCAAAAGGGAATAGGAAAAATAATCACATGTCAAATCAGGAGCATCAAGAGGCCTACTACCAACAATTAATCTCTACCAATCTCTCACAGTATCTCTCATCTTATATATAGGATAATCCACTCCATTTGGCTTAAGAGAATGCAATTTATTCAACTTCTCACGATTATCAATCAAGAACTTGTAGGCATCCTTGCCCACATCACCACTAAATCTGGAAGGACCCAAATGAGTAAATCTTTCAAAACCTCTTCTGACCCTCAGAAGACATCACTATACTAGCAACTAAAAGAAGCATACTAAATCTAATGGGCTAAAATCCAGTCTGGGGTGGTAACATAGATGAAGGCTGAACTCTTAATCCTGGTGCAACATACTCAAATATCAGTGATAATAGAGGAATAGTACTCGGGGTCTAAGGAGTACTCAAAATTAAAGCAGGAGCCACATAAATATCCATACTAAGAACTAGAGGAACACCCGACATGACCAAAGAAGACCCATCTAAGCGAGTCAACAACCAAACTAACAACCCCTCCAAAACTAGGCAGATGAACTCTAAGGAACTAGAATTGAACCTACACCCCAACGTACTCAGCACAAAGGTAAGGGGAGAGTCCCCTAGTACCCCTCCTAGATGGAGTTGATCGACGGACTCATCCACTCCCTCAAGTCCATCCATGACTCGATGTTTTCCATCTAGAGAAAGGCTTTGTATCTCTGCTCTTATGGGACCTAATCAACACCATCTATGCAGAGAGAGTGAAACACAACTAAGAACACGAGGTATATAAGAAATTTATATGATAAGGAATAAAATGAGAGAATTTTCCTAAAAATCCTCTAGCCTTTCGAAGATATACATGGACATCTATGTACCGATCCATGAGACTCTATTAGACATCCCATTCTAATACCATTAAGACCAATGAAACCTGGCTAGCCTGATACCAATTTTTCACGACCCAAAACCTATAGGTCATGATGGCATTAATCGCGGTGAACATTGATAAGTAAGCCTATCACCCAAACTAATACACAAAGAGAAAAAGATAATAATCACCCCAAGGTAAGGCTTCTTGGACAAATCCAAACCATACAAGTATAAAAAATATGGAAAAAAATAAAATAATGCAACCATAACTCCCAGAACCAGGTGTCAACAGTATAAGGACGTATTTAGTACAACTCGAATCTAAGGAAGTACATAAGATATCCAAATACAAGAGAAACTTTGTCTCTGAAATGTAAGTAAAAACATAGTCTATAAAGAAATATAACAAAAGATATTCTAACGTCTGAAAATCATCAACTACTTTGAAACCTCTAATAGTTGTTTGGGTCAAGCACTGTGGGGTACACCAAAACCTAAATCTGCACTAAAAGGGTATAGTAAGAGTTAGTATGGTCCATTTGTACTCGGTAGGTATCATAGGCCGATCAAACAAAGTAGAAAATAAAACATACAAAATATACACTAAGGGCATGTCACCTGCAATCGAAAAATATCCCACGAAGATAGCCCACCACTTGCATTAATAGTTATAACTTATATATATAACATACATTGCAACAATACAACCACATAAAGCACAAGTAAGCATTATATCACATACACTTAGAAGCAAGGAAGAGCATGTATATATAAGATAGTCAAGTACAATTTAAAGAAAATGGTGAGGATGATGATGATGCACGAGGACTTCACACAACCCCTGTATATACCCACAGAGGCAAGCCTCTTGATGTGGGACCCATGAGGGGTTCATCAACCTATATACAATCCATATAACCATATCAACTCCCTGGCATATCCCTCGGAGAGGGTTTTATAATGTGTCACAATATCTTTTTCTCAACATATTCCTCAGGAAGTGTTTTATAAAAGGTATTGCCATTATTTCTCAAATATTAACAGGTGGTATCAATATATCATGAATAAGTATGATATGAGGATATAATGCTCACAACCAATCACAATGAGTATTTCTACAGACAATTACATGATGTATTACCACAACCAACCACATAATAAATTTCTACAACCATGTGAGCCAATATCAACTAATTATTTCCAACCTTTCATGAATTTTCAAATGTTTCATATTCCAATAAGTATGAATATATCACGAAACATCAAAGGTACCACAATTGGTTTTTCTAGTAACAAATAACAATTATCCATATATATTCAAGGCTATCAATATCACATAAGACCCCACACAGCTAGAACATATTATCCCAAATCCAATAATTACATAACATATAGGCAACAACACGAGCACAACACATAGATAGATATTATTCATCATTAGTTCCCATAATTAATATGCATTTTGGTATATAAATTAACTACCCATCGTAGTCTTAAAAGTTGAAATAATACGACCCCGAGCCTTGTCGTAATGGGCATTCTAAGTCTAACCAGGAATGGGGACCGCCCCCTGTTACCCAACCCAACCACCTATATCCAGCCTTTGATGGGCTGAATTCAAACATATAACAAGATAGTGTAAATGTTCTTATCACGACTCTGGGATACGGTCACAATCGTGACTGACCCAACTGAGTCTAACCGTACCACACCAAACCATACCATAGGCCATAAACCAGGCCATAACAAAAAAGAATACTAAATCATAATATGATAATCAATCCTAAAATGTAATAGGATAGAACAATAAGAAATTATGTCCGATGATGATAGCCTCCCAATCTATTCCAATGCTAAGGCTGACACCTTTACCAATCCTGCCCATACCAACCCCTAGAAGTACAACAAAGCCTCTATCTAAAAGAGCAAACAAATCGGGTTGGGACATGCCCCCAACCATGGCCAAAACCAGTATCCAAAATAAAATAAAAGTGTCCAAAGAAATCCATAACATGAAATAATGACTTTTGAAAGGAAGCTCACCACTTCAGTCCAAATGTTGTCCCCAAATCAATCATTATAGAGGAGTTGAATAGTTGATTCCTGTATAGCATGGGTATACAGCCTCCAATACACGAGTTAGCGAATAACCGCTAGTATTAATATTAGGAAAAGGATAAAATAATTCTAATTACAAAATCAAGCTAAACCATCCATAATGCATACAACCATACATATATAAGTTTCAATAAAGGGAACAGGGTTTAGCATGCCTTGAAAAACCTTTACCTGGGTTGTGTAGCTTGGTCGTCCTAAACCATCCACGGGCAATATGAGTTCAGCTCCTCCTACTGAAAGAGCCCTAGTATGTGTATCCACATGATCAAGGAATTATCCCATAGGATAAATAATATATCCCCAATAGTGTGACATCATGCACACAGTCCACTAAGACTAATCCTCATATCGGCAAATATAAGTTTCAAATTTTGGTCCCCCCCCCCCCGGGACTGCCACTTTCCACGACTTTGCTACACACCCCACCATTAATGCCTAATTAAAAAAATTTCCAAATAACAAACAAAATCCATTAACCATTTTACTAACCAAGGCCACCATTAAAGGTTTTTCATACCGCCCCTTACTTGCAAGTAATATCCATAGCCAAACCATTTAGGTTAAGGGGACTTTCAAGTTCCCTTCTATATACCACATTAAACCACTTGGGAGACTTCCATATTATCCACAAGCATAACCATTTAGCCTTTAGCCTTTTCAAACTACTTAAATCATGTATAGTTCTTTTACAAACTTTAAAACATGCAAGAGTTTCATTAAAATAAGTTAATGCAATAAACATATCTTTATAAGCATTTTATGAAACACCTTGGGGGCATAATTTTACCAAAACTAATTTCAAAGATCATTAAACCATTACCATGCAATCCAATTGTCCAAAACCACCATTAATGCACATAAAAGCATAATTAAAACCATAGAAAACCATAACAAAGTATTTAATATCAAAACCCCCAAATAATAGTTGAAAACCATAATCATTTAATAGTAAAACCATGAAATCAATCATATAAACCATGCATTCAGTTGAATTACAATAAGGGAAAATAATTATGCCTTATACCAAAGAACTGACAGAAGGAAATCATCAAAGAAAGCCCTAAAGTAATCCTCAAGATGAAACCCTATCCTTCTTGCCCCAAAAGCTCTTGAGAGAATTATGAGATATTTTGGAAAAGTTTCTAAGTATTTATGAATAGAATAATAGGTAAATAACCTCCTAAGTGTATTAGACGTCGCGGGTCCTAATTAAGATAAGTAGGGAAATGTCCAGAATACGCTTACTTAAGTTTGTTAAAATCCTGTCATAAGGATACGATTGACCCATATGAGTCGTACCCTCCCAATATGATTGGAACCTACCACTAGTATTCAAGTCACAAACTTAGATCAAAAAATATCCAATATACGATTCATCTAACCAAGCCGTAACTACAGCATAAGATTTGTACCTATGACCCGTATCCTAAGTAGAATGAAATACCAGAAGGATCAAACACTACCCACCATACGAGTCCCTGATATGACTCGTACCAAGCCCTACGACTTGTACTTCCTAAGTTGTACCCATTCCAGTAACCAAAACCATCCCACTAACTAACACTGGTCAGCATACGATAGAACCATAGGGCTCGTACCCATGAGTCATATTGGCTCTGGAGAATGGAATTCCAGGAAATTTTTATGGGTCAAAACCTAGAATGTTTCAATCTCCCCACAAGGAACATTCATCCCCAAATGAAAGACAAGGTAGCGAGAACAACACACAGAGATTGCACTATCAAACATTATTTCCACAAAGTTTGTAAACAAAGAGGCAAAAATGTTAATCTTTTCTTTAACAAATTCAGAAAATAAAAATATGTTGAAGACACATACCTTCTGCATGAATCCCAGGAGTAGAAAACCAATACGGATACTTGGACTTTATGTCCTCTTCCGCTTCCCAAGTAGCTTCCTCCAACTTACGGTTCTGCCATAGAACCTTAATCAAAGCCACATTCTTGGTCTGCAACTGATGAACTTGCTTATCGAATATCTTAACCAGGACCTCTTCATAAGATAGAGAATCCAAAATACCCAATCCTTTCAAAGGAACAACCGAAGAGGGATCACTAATATACTTTCTCAACAGGGAAACATGAAAGACTAGATGAACCAAACAAGAGTTAGATGGAAACTCAAACTCATAAGCAACATTGCCAACTCTTCACAAAATCTCATAAGGACCAACAAATTGAGGACTGAGTTTCCCCTTTTTTCTAAACCGCACCACTCCCTTTATGGGACAAACCTTAAGGAACACGCTATCCCCGATCTAAAACTCCAAGTTTCTGCGCCTAACATCTGCATAGGACTTTTGGTGACTTTGGGCAGCTTTAAGCCTGTACTGAATCACCTTCACCTTCTCCATCACTTGATAAACCAAATCCAGGCCAAACATGTCTGCCTCCTCAAGCTCAAACCAACCAATATGAGATCTACACCTCCTACCATATAATACCTCAAAATGAGTCATACCATTACTTTTAATGATAGGTATTATTGTAAGCAAACTCCACCAAAGGATATACTCAATCCAATTTCCACCATAATCAATCACACATGCCTGAATCATATCCTCTAATGTCTAAATAACTCTTCCTCCTTGCCTATTTGGCTACGCATGAAAAGCAGTACTCAAACTAACCTTAGTCCCTAACCTTTTCTAGAAAAACTGTCATAAATAAGACATAAAATGTGTACCACAGTCAAAAATAATCGAGATAGGTAACCCATGCAGTTTCACAATCTCCTAAAGATACAGCTTCGCATAATCCTTCATCGAAAAGGTAGTCCGCACTAGCAAGAAGTTACTGACTTAGTCATCCTATCCATGATGACCTAAATTGAATAAAATTAGTTTCGATACCTAGGAAGACCGATAGTGAAATCCATATTGATCATATACCACTTCCATTTGGGCAACTCTATGTATTGATACAACCCACCAAGCCTCATGTGTTCAACCTTAACCTATTGATAAATCATGCCCTTGGCCATAAAATTAACCATATCCCTCTTCATACCATTCCACAAATAGATCTCCTTGAGATCATGATACATCTTTGTAGAGCCAAGATGAACAACATAGCATAACCCATGCACCTCATCCAAAACCCTTTGTAATAAACCATTGTCATTAAAAACACACAACCTCCCTTGGTACAGTAAAGTACCATCACTACTGATCTCAAACACTGCCAACTTTTTCCCACAAACATCATTCTTGATTTTTATGAAGACAAGATCCAACACATATTTCTCCTTAATCTCTACACCAAGAGATAACCGAACCACTTCTTACACCATTACCTTACCATCCTTAGAGTCTAAGAGTTGAACCCTAAGATTAGCTAAGTGGTGAATATCCCTAACCAATTTCTTTCTTCCTTCCTCCATATGAGCTAAACTACCTATACATAACCTACTAAGAGTATCAGCAACCATATTAGACTTACCTAGGTGGTAGTGAAGACTCATATCATAATCTTTGAGAAGCTCAAGCCATTTTTTTTGCATGAGATTAAGATCTTTCTAAGTGAATACGTACTGAAGACTCATGTGGTCAAAAAAGATATTCACATAAACACCATACAGATAATGCTGCCATATTTTCAAAGCAAACACAACCTCCAATAACTCCAAATCATGAGTAGGATAATTCCTTTCATGTACTTCAACTACCTAGAAGCAAAGGCAATCACCTTTCCATGTTGCATCAAAACACAACCAAGCCCTACTCGAGATATACCACAATAAACCACAAGCCTATCATTGCCTTCTGGAAATGTCAAGATTGGAGTCGAAGTCAACTTATCTTCTAACTTCTTAAAACTCCCTTTACAAGCATCTGACAAAGAAAACTTAGCCTTTTTCTAAGTTAACTTAGTCAAAGAAGCATCTATTAAAGAAAACTTTTCCACAAACTACCTATAATACCCAGCTAAACCTAAGAAGCTACGAATATCAGATGATGTTGTGGGCCGAGGCAATCTCTTCACCGTAATAACCTTTGTTGGATCTATTAAGATCCCTTTACTAGAAATTATATGACCTAAAAAAGTCACAATGTTCAACAACAACTCATACGTAGAGAACTTGGCATACAACCATTGTTATTTTAAGGTCTGCAACACCACAAGAAAGTAATTAGCATGATCCATCTCATCTTCGAATAAACCAAAATGTTATCAATAAACACAATGATGAAGAGATCCAAATACTACCTGAACACTATGTTCATCAACTCCATAAATGTTGTTGGAGCATTAGTCAACCCAAAAACATCACCAAGAACTCAAAATACACATACCAAGTATGAAAAGTCATCTTAGGGATATCCACCTCCTTAATCTTAAGTTGATGGTGCCCAGACCGAAGATCTATCTTATGGAAGAACTTGTCACCTTGCAACTGGTCAAACAAGTCATCTATCCGAGCAACAGGATACTTATTCTGGACCTTCACTTTGTTCAACTTCCTATAGTCAATGCACATCCGAAGGAAACCATCACTCTTACACACAAACAATACCGGTGCACCCCATGGAGAAACACTAGGGCAAATAAACCCTTATCCATGAGATCCTTAAGTTTTTACTTGACACGATGCGACCCTGAGCCTTATCATAATGGGCATACCAAGTCCAACCAGGATCAAAGACCGCCCCCTATTACCCAACCCAACTACCTATATCTAGCCTTTAATGGGCTAAATTTCAATAAGATAACAAGATAGCATAAATGTTCTCATCAAGAATCTAGGATAGGGTCACAATTGTGACCAACCCAATTGAGTCCAACTATACCAAACCAACCACCCAACCACACCAAACCAAACCATAGAACATAAACCAGGCCATAATAAAAGAGAATACCAAAACATATTATGATAATTGTAATGCCCCAAAAATGGGTCCTGAGATGTCACATGGTGCTTCCGGCTACAAGTAGCCCCAACCTAACCCTTTGAGCCTATCACTTCTCATAATAACTTATTTAAGAAGAAATATACAAAACACTGGCACTGTCATATCAAATAAAAGGAAATATGAAGGTAATACTCTGTCTAAACGACCACAATACTAGAAATCTCAACACAATCACAATCTGATAACTAGTCTAATAAAGCCTCTACTACTTCATGAACTAGAGAGCCGTTGGGATAGGTCCTCAACTGACTCAAACTAAACTAAAAGTAATGACATAAATACTCAAGTATTAAAACATCTGAAGATAGGACCTCAAACCATGAGGATTCACCACTAGATAAATGTAGACAAAAGGTACCTAAGAATCACTGATGAGGCTGGGACTGAGCACTTGAACCTACAATATAAGATAATGTAGCACATAAACATATATATGGAACAGCACTTGGGAATGTACTGAGTATATGGGGGTGTATGCATTTACATAAAACAATGTCAATACTCTTTAATCAAATCATGCATGCAAATAGAAATGACTCACATGGCTTGAATAAGTCTAAAATGTAAAGCTCATAAATCATGTAGAATGAAGCATGTAACACAAATTGTCAGTCATTCTACTTTGGCTTTAAAATCTGTACTCTTCTCTTATTCTTATTACTCATAGGTTCAAGGAAACTTTAAACAACACTTTCAAGTTATGCATATATCTCATGGGGAGTAAAACTTCTTTAATGCTCAAGAACTTATAACTCTTTTGAACTTAAACACTTGGAACTCAGAATCATATAACTTTTGTTTGAAAAATGGTGATCAACTCGTATTAGTAGAGAAAACTACTTTGTTCTTTAGAAAATACTCAAACCAAGTCATTCATTTTAGAAAATATCGCATCCCAAAGCTTTAGGGAAAATATTCTATCTCCATGGAAAATAAATTAGTTTAGGGAGGTTCTCTTAACCGACATAAACCATGCGAGCTACATGGAGTCCAACGTCTTGTCCTCCTAAGGAAAAATCTCACGTTGGGGAGAGGAATCATACTCTTGCCAAAGAGTATAACCTCCACTCAGTGATCACTTATCTCAGCCTCGGGCCCAATCATCTTAGCCTCAAGCCCAAAATCTCAAACCCACGGTGGCACATAGTTCTGGGGTAAGAAACCATAGTAACTTACCCAAGTCGGTGCTAAATACTACTCCCTTTAGTTTATCTCTCTCATCTCATGAAAATCCACTTTCAAAATAATCTTATGGTTCATAAGAACCCAACAATCAAATTTGTAATCTTATATGGTAGAGTGGATTTCAAAACTCCACAACCATTAGGTCAAAACATTTCTCAATAATCTCAAAATACTTAAATCATGCGTGCTTATAGCACAATAGTTCATAAAATTACAAGTCTCAAGTAGGGCTTAATGACCCATAATTCAATCTCAAGTTAAAACTCAGCATAATGCATAATAGATAGCATATAGATTCATAATACATGTAGAAATCTGGAAGTTACAGCAATTTGTCTCAAAATATCAACATACTCATATACTTGAATTTCTAGAACATTGAAACTCTTAAATTCTCAAGGAGTAACAACATAGGGTATAAACCCAGCTTTAATTTCTTAATAAAACATATTTGACCTTCAATTCATGGAAAACATCAAGATATTGCAATAAAAAACAATGGGTGAAAATCCTTAATTCAATATCAAGTAAAATCTCATAGATTGCATAAAATTATAGTTGAAATAAGTCTTTGGGCACAAGGGTGAAAGGATTACCCTTGTTCAAAACCCCGCATACCTTGAATTAGAAGTTTTGGATGAACTCTCGCTTTTGGGACTCTATTCATACTCTTGAATGAGGCTTGTTGAAGCCCTTGACTTAGGAACCTTGAATCTTGACTCAATTTAAAAAATCTATGGTGGATTCTTGAGATTCTTGTAAGAGGTTTTGGATTCTTAGGGGTTTAGTTGAGAGAAAACATGAGAAAAACTTCATCGAATGCTTGTCAATGACTTTAATTTGGTGTTTGTTTGGTTTAAGAGGCTTGAAAAAAGTCCAAAGTGCCCTTTACAGTGGGCCACCACAATGCACCACTATCGTGGTGGCTCACTAGAAATTGACAAATGGGAATCTAGGAGTCACCGCGATGCAGAGCCATCACGTTGTCTCACTGGTTGGGACATGGAACTTTAGCACGATGCATCACAATTGTGCTAGGCCACTGTAAATTGACTATTGAGAAATTGGGGTCTTCCGTAATGCGCCACTATCGCAGAGTTCCACTGGAATTTGACAATTATCAAATAGACTCTCTCCACGACAAGCCAAGCACTAAAATGATGTTGTTTTATGACTAGGACTTAAAGTAGCTATAACTTCTTACCCAGGCATCATATTTGGGCAAATCTTATTTCGACAGAAAGCTTATCAAATTTCCCATATGATAAAAAGTCAAAATTAGGTAAATTCTATATGGTTAAAATGATACTCACTTAGGAAGTCACTCCTTACCCTTCTCGAGAAAAAATTAAGCTTAGGATAAATTTAGGGTAGTACAATATCTCCCCCTTGGAAACATTCATCCACGAATGTCGCTAGTTAAGCTAAGAGCACTGACGAAATTGAGTATGTAAATCTTGAAGAACTTGTTAAACTAACTCTATGTCTTTCTAAACTCTTGAATACTTTAGAGAATGCATGAACTTAATAAGGGTAGATGAATAGCTGAAACTTTAGATTAGAAGGACAGAATTAAGGAAAAATATTACCTTCGGCTTGATCTGAACTCACGGAAAATAGGTACGGGTACTTGGCTCACATGTCTGCGTCTGCCTCCCAAGTAGCGCCCTCAACTAACTGGTTCCACCGCAAAACTTTACCGAGGGAACTTCTTTGTTCCTTAGTCCATGGATCTGAAAATCTAGAATCTCAACAGGAATCTCATCAAATGAAAGACTATTCTGAATATCATCACTCTCTGAAGAATCTGCTACAATGGAATCACTAATATGCTTTTTAAGCATGGAAACATGAAAAATAGGATGAACGGCTGACAAATATGCAGGCAACTCAACTTCATAGGCTACTTTACCAACACGGCTCAAGACTCTATAGGGGCCAACATAACGGGGGCTAAGCTTCCCCTTTCTACCAAACCTCTTCACCCCTTTCATGGGTGAAATCTTTAAGTACACCAAATCACCCACCTCAAACTCAAGATCCTTTCTTCTCGCATCGGCATATGACTTTTGACGACTCAGAGATGTCTTCAACCTTTCTCTAATCAACTTCACCTTCTCCATAGCCTCAAATACTGCATCAAGTCCAACCAAAGCAGATTTACCCACTTCAAACCAACCTATAGGTGATCTACATCTCCTATCATACAAAGCCTTAAATGGCGCTATCTCGGTGCTAGTATGATAACTATTGTTATATGCAAACTCGAACAGTGGCAAATGCTCATCCCAACTACCTTTGAAATGTAAAGTACATTCCCTCAATATATCCTCCAAAGTTTGGATGGTCCTCTCAACCTGACCATCAGTCTAGGATGAAATACAGAACTCAAATGAACTTCGGTACCAAGGCCTCTCTGGAAAGCTCTCCAAAACTGAGAAGTGAACTGAGTACCCCTATCCGAAAAACTAAGAAGTGAACTGAGTACCCCTATCTGAAATGATAGACAAGGGGACTCCATGCAACCTGACCAACTCTCGAATATACAATCTTGCATAATCCTCAGTTGTATAAGATGTATGCACTGGTAGGAAATACGCGAACTTAGTCAATCTATCTACAACAACCCAAATAGAATTATGATGAAGTCGCGAAAGAGGTAAACCAGTCACAAAATCCATATTCATCCCTTCCCACTTCTAAGTGGGAATACCAAACTCTTGCATCACACCACCAGGTCTTTGGTTCTCTATCTTAACCTATTGGCATATTGGAAACTTTGCTACAAACCCAGCTATATCTTTCTTCATGCCACTTCACCAATAGATTTCCCGCAAGTCATGGTACATCTTGGTAGCGCTAGGATGAATAGAATATTGTATGCCATGTGCTTCAGCCATAATTCTCTACCTTAGATCATCAATACAAGGAACACACTATCTACCCTGAAATCTCAGCACACTATCTCCCCCTTGGGAGAAAACCTCTACCTTTGTGTCCTTAATTGACTTCTTCAGTCTGAACAAACTAGGATCTCTATCTTGCTTCTCCTTGACTTTCGAAACTAAAGAGGATTCGAAACTGCTTTGCACCAAAGTACTTCCCTCAGCTGAATCAAGCAACCTAACACCCAATCTAGCCAGAAAATACACATCATGAGCTAACTCTTTCTTACCTCCCTCTACATAAGCAACACTACCCATAGACAATCTGTTAAGGGCATCTGCCACTACATTGGCCTTGCCCGAGTGATACGATATACTCATATCATAGTTTTTTAACAACTCTAACCACCTCCTCTGCCTAAAATTCAACTCTCTCTAAGTAAACATCTATTGCAGGCTCTTATGATCAGTAAACACATCAATATGAACACCGTAAAGATAGTGTCTCCAGATTATCAAAGCAAATACCACATCAGCTAACCATTAGTACCATCAGGCAAAGTCAACACAAGGGATGAAGTAAGTCGAGTCTTCAACTCCTAAAAACTCTTCTCATATGAATCTAACCACTAGAACTTAGCTTTCTTTTGGGTCAACTGGGTCATAAGAGATGCAATAGAGGAGAAACCTTCAATAAAATGGTGGTAGTATCCCCCTAGACCCAAGAAACTTCTAATATCAGATGGAGAGAAAGGTATAGGCTAATTTCTTATAGCTTCTATCTTTTGGGGATCAACTCTAATACCTTCAGCTGAAATAACATAACCTAGAAAGGCTACATAGCTTAGCCAAAATTCACACTTAATGAATTTGGCGAACAACTGGTGACCTCTAAGAGTTTGCAAGACAATTCTACAGTGATCTACATGATCATGCTCACTGCGGAAGTAGAGAAGGATGTCATCTATGAACACTATGACAAACATATCAAGATATTGCTTGTACACTAGATTCATGAGGTCCATAAAAGTTTTTGGGGCATTGGTTAGCCCGAAAGACATGACTAGAAACTCAAAGTGACCATAGCAGGTTTGGAAGGCTATCTTCCGAATATCACATTCCCTTACTTTAAGTTGATGATAGTCGGATCTAAAGTTTATCTTGGAGAAATAACTTTCACCTTGCAACTGATCAAATAGGTCATCATTTCTTGGAAGAGGATACTTATTTTTTACTGTGACCTTGTTAAGTTGACGATATGCACATACCCGAAGAACCATCTTTCTTCTGCACGAATAGAATAGGTATGCCCTAAAAAGAAATATTGGGCCTTATGAAACCTTTATCTAAGAGATCTTCGAGTTTCTCTTTCAACTCCTTAAGCTCAGCAGGTGTCATATGGTATGACAAAATAGAAATAGGATGAGTATCGGGAAGAAGGTTAATCCCGAACTCTATCTCTCTATCGGGAGGTACCCCTGGGAGATCTTCTAGAAAAATATCTGGAAACTCATTAACAATATCAACTCAGTAAATAGTTGGAGCCTCAGACTTAGGGTCTTTAACTCTAACTAGGTGATACATGTCACCCTTGGATATTAGATTTTTGGCTTTGAGATAGGAGATAAAATGACTCTTGGGAGATACCAAACTCCCGGACTACTCAAAAATTGGCTCATCAGGGAACTGAAACTTGACCACATGGGTACGACAGTCTATAGATGTATAACAAGAATGAAGCCAATCTATACCCAGAATAAGGTCAAAATCAACCATGTCTAACTCTATCAAATGAGCAAGTATAACTCTATGAAGAACAGTAACAGGACAATCTCTATACACTTATTTAGTAATGATTGACTCCCCTACTGGTGTGGAGACTAAGAAAGGGTCAAGAATCTTTTTGGGACTCATTTTGAAATTCATACCCACAAGTAGGGTCACATAGGAGAGACTTGACCCGGGGCCCAACAACACATAAACATCAAAACAAAAGACGCAGAGCATACCAGTAACAACATTGGAAGAGTCCTTCTGCTCCTGACAGAATGGTAAGGCATAGGATCAGTTCTACCACTGACCGCCAGCAGTGGTAGATGAAGCGCCCTGGACAGGGGCGGGACAAGGAACAGGACCTGGTGTCCTAGTAGTTTGTGCCTGAGGTCGGGCATCTCTAGTTCCCTACCTAGCATGTGAACAATCTCTAAGTCTGTGGCCCTGCTTTCCACAACCAAAACAACCCCTCAAATCTACAAAACACTCACTGAGATGATCCCTACCATACTTAGCACAAGAAGGATAATAGGGCCTGTTACCAACACTGTTCTGTGACCTAAACATAAAAGACCTACTCCCTTACTCCTACCTACCTCTAGGCATGGTAGCACTAGCTAATGAAGGCACTGGAATAGACAAAAATCTCTAAAATTGAGGGCGGTTCCCTCCATGGAATTTAGGCTGACTATACTCATGCTGCTCAGATCTAGCCCTCATATTACCCCTCACTCTATCTCTCTCTCTTAACTTATCCACCTTTATATATTGTGCATACATCATCAACCTAGAAAGATCGATATCCTTATGCAGCATCGCAGTCCTACACTCTTTCAACACTAAACCAGAAGCACCTATCACAAACTTGCTCATACTAGCTCAGGTGTCAAAAATCAAGTCAGGAGCATACTTGGCCAACTGGTTGAACTTCAAGCAGTACTCCTTAATAGTCATGGAGCCCTGCATCAAGTTCATTCCCTCATCTCAATCAGAAAGAATTTTTCCAAAAATGTATCTTGGAACACCTGCCAAGTCATAGGAGCAGCATCCTTACCTCTACCCTTCCTCCATAATACAACCCAGTCATAATCTATGTCTTTCAACCTGTATGATGCTAACTCAATACTTTCTTTCTCAAAAATATGCATCATCTGTGTGATCTTTCTCACCTCCTCAAGGTACAACTGTGGGTCCTCACCTGCCTTGGACCCATAAAACTCTAATGGATTCATCCGCATAAAATCACTGATCCTAGAATCAACTACATCACCTCCCTGTTGATTCACATCTACAGCCTGGTTATTGGACCGAACATTAGCAGTGACTGCTTGGGCTAACGCCTGAAAGGCTGCCTAAAACTCAGCATGAGACACTGTCTCATTCAAGGGATGAAAAGGCTAGGGTTTCTCATTATTATTTCTGCGGGCATCCACTCTTCGGAGAGGCATTTTCTAAAATAGGAGATCATGAATTATTAGATAAAAGGGACAACTATAGGCATGATAGAATCTGAAAGAAAGAAACAACTTTTTCCTAAAACTTCTTATAGCCTCTTGCTCATAGATGTGGCACGCTACACACCAATGATTAACACTCTACTCAACGCAGATTGTCAGACTTCCTAAGATTCCTTTAAAACCTTAGGTTTGTAACGCTCCAAAAATGGGTCTCGGGACGTCCCACGGTGCTTAGGGATACAAGTATCCCCAAGCTAACCCTTTGAGCATATCACTTCTCATAATAACTCATTCAAGAAGAAATATACAAAACACCGGCACTGCCATATCAAATAAAAGGAAATACGAAGGTAATACTCAGTCCAAATGACCACAATACTTGAAATCTCAACACAACCACAGTTTGATAACTAGTCTAACAAAGCCTCTACTACTCTATGAACTAGAGAGCCGTTAGGACAGGTCCCCAACTAACTCAAACTAAATTGAAAGTAATGACATAAACACTTATGTATTGAAATATCTGAAGAAAGTCCCTCGAACCATGAGGAATCACCACTGGAGAAATATAAATAAAAGGTACTTGGGAATCACTGACGAGGCTAGGACTGAGCACCTGAACCTATATTATAAGACAATATACCACATAGACGTATATGTGGATCAGTATTTAGGAATGTACTGAGTATATGAGGGTGTATGAATTTACATAAAACAATGTCAATACTCTTTAATCAAATCATGCATACAAATAGGAATGACTCACATGGCTTGAATAAGTCGAAAATGTAAATCTCATAAATCATGTAGAATAAAGAATCTAACACAAATCTCGAGAGTCATTATACTTTGGCTTTAAAATCTGTACTCTTCTCTTATAATTATTACTCATAGGTTAAAGGAAACTTTAAACAATAATTTCAACTCATGCATATATCTCATGAGGAGTAAAACTTCTTTAATGCTCAAGAACTTATAACTCTTTTGAACTCAAACACTTGGAACTCAGAATCATATAACTTTGGTTTGAAAATTATTGATCAACTCATATTAGTAGAGAAAACTACTTCGTTCTTTGGAAAATACTCAAAGTAGTTCATTCATTTTAGAAAATATCTCATCCCAAAGCTTTAGGGAAAATATTCTATCTCAATGGAAAATACTTTAGTTTAGGAAGGTTCTCCTAACCGACATAAACCATGCGAGCTATATGGAGTCCAACGTCTTGTCCTTCTAAAGAAGAAACCTCATATTGGGGAGAGGCGTCATACTCTTTCCAAGGGTATAACCTCAACTCGGTTATCACTTATCTCAACATCGAGCCCAATCATCTTGGCCTCAAGGCCTAAAATCTCAAACCCATGGTGGCACATAGTTCTGGGGTAAGAAACCATAGTAACTTACCCAACTCGGTGCTAAATACTACTCCCTTTAGTTTATCTCGCTCATATCATGAAAATCCACTTTCAAAATAATCTTATGGTTCATAAGAACCCAACAATCAAATTTGTAATCTTATGTGGTAGAGTGGATTTCAAAACTCTATGACAATTAGGTCAAAACATTTCTCAATAATCTCAAAATACTCAAATCATGCGTGCTTATAGCACAATAGTTCATAAAATTACAAGTTCAAGTAGGGCTTAATGACCCATAATTCAATCTCAAGTTAAAACTCATCATAATGCATAATAGATAGCATATAGATTCATAATTCATGTAGAAATCTGGAAGTTACAGCAATTTGTCTCAAAATATCAATAAACTCATATTCTTCAATTTCTAGAACATTGAAACTAATAAATTCTCAAGGAGTAACAACATAGGGTATAAACCCAGCTTCAATTTCTTAAGAAAACATGCAAAAATCATCCTATTTGACCTTCAATTCATGGGAAACATCAAGATATTGCAATCAATAACAATGGGTGAAAAACCCTAATTCAATATCATGTAAAATCTCATAGATTGCAGAAAATTATAGTTAAAATAAGCCTTTGGTCACAAGGATGAAAGGATTACCCTTGCTTAAAACCCCACATACCTTGAATTAGAAGCTTTGGATGAACTCTCGCTTTTGGGACTGTATTCGTACTCATGAATGGGGGTTCTTGAAGCCCTTGACTTGGGAACCTTGAATCTTGACTCAATTTAGAAAATCTATGGTGGATTATTGAGATTCTTGGAAGAGGTTTTGGATACTTAGAGTTTTTGTTGAGAGAGAATTTGAGGAAAACTTCATATAATGCTTGTAAATGACTTTAATTCTGTGTTTGTATGGTTTAAGAGGCTTGGAAAAAGTCCAAAGTGCCCTTTTTAACTTTTGTATGAAGCTAGAAAAATTGAACTGGGAACCCAATTTTATGGGCCACCATGATGTGCCACTATCGTGGTGGCTCACCGATAATTCACAAATAGGAATCTAGGAGTCACCGTGACGTAAAGCCATCGCGTTGTCCTACTGCTTTGGATGTGAAAGTTCAACGCGATGCGCCACAATCGCGCTAGGCCACTGGAAAGTGACTATTGAGATATTGGGGTCCTCCGCGAGACGCCACTATCGCGAAGTTCCACTGGAATTTGATAATTATCAAATAGACCCTCTCCACGATGTGCCAAGCACTAAAATGACATTGTTTTACTACTAGGACTTAAATTAGCCATAACTTCTTACCCGGGCATCAGATTTGGGCGGATCTTATATCGACGGAAATCTTATCAAATTTCCCATATGATAAAAAGTCAAAATTAGGGAAATTTTGTATAGTTAAAATCATACTCACTTAGGAAGTTACTCCTTAACCCTCTCAAGGAGAAATTAAGCTTAGAAAAATTCGAGTTATTACAATATTTAATTCCAAAATGCAATAGAATGGAATAGTGAGAAATTATGTCTAATTATGCCAGCCTCCCAACCTATTCCAATGCCAAGGCTGACACATCTATTGATCCCGCCCATACCAACCCCTAGAAGTACCACAAAACCTCTATCTAAAAGAGTAAATAAATTCAGTTGGAACATGCCCCCAACCATGGCCAAAACCAATATCCAAAATAAAAGAAAAATGTCTAAAGAAATCCATAACAAGAAATAATGACTTTTAAAAGGATGAAAGCTCACCGCTACAGTCCAAATATTGTCCTTGAGTCAATCACTATGTAAGAAGAGTTGAACAGTCAGTTCCTGCATAGCGTAGGTATACAACCACCTGTAGATAGGTTAGCGAGTTACCGCTAACATGAATATCAGGATAAGGATAAAATAATGTCAGTTATAAAACCAAGTAAAACCATCCATAATGCATACAACCATACATATATAAGTGTAGGGAAAGGGAATTGGGTTTAGCATACCTTGAGAAACCTTTACTTAGGTTGTGTAGCTTGGTTGTCCTAAACCACCCACGAGTGATATGTGTTCAGCTCTCCCTACTAAAAGGGCCCCAATGCGTGTAGCCATATGACCAGGGAAGTATCCCATGGGATGATTAATACATCCCCCAATAGTGTGACATCATGCATACAGTCCACTAAGACCAATTCTCATATCGGCAAATACAAGTTTCTAGTTTTGGTCCCCCCGAGACCGCCACCTTCCATGACTTTGCTAAACAGACACCATTAATGCCCAATTAAAAATATTTACAACTAACCAACCAAATCTATTACCATTTTACTAACCAAGGTAAATATTTATGGTATCGGCATACCACCCCTTACTTGTAAGTAATATCCATAGCCAAACCATTTAGGTTAAGGGGACAATCAAGTGCCCTTCCATATACCATATTAAACCACTTGGAAGACTTTCATGTTCTCCACAAGCATAATCATTTAGCCTTTAGCCTTTTTAAACCATTTAAACTATGTATAGTTTATTTACCAAGTTTAAAACATGCCAGTGTTTCATTAAAAGATGTCAATGCAATGAACATATCTTTATAAGCATTTTATCAAACACCTTGGGGGCATAATTTAACCAAAACCAATTTCAAATATCATTAAACCATTACCATGCAATCCAATTGTCCAAAACCACCATTAATGCATATAAAAGAATAATTAAAACCATAGAAAACCATAACAAAGCACTTAATATCAAAACCCCTAAATAATGGTTGAAAACCATAATCATGAAATAGTAAAACCATGAAATCAATCATATAACCATGCCTTTAGTTGAAATTACAATGAGGAAAGAGAATCTTGCCTTATACAAAAGAATCAATGGAAATAAATCACCAAAGCAACCCCCAGAGCAATCCTAAAGATAAAACCCTAGCCTTCTTGCCCCAAAAGATCTTGAGAGAATTCTAAGATGTTTTGTTATAGTTTATAAGTGTTTATAAATAGAATAGTAGGGTAAATAACCTCCTAATTATATTAGAAGTCGTGGGTCCTAATTACTGTAAGTAGGAAAATGTCCAGACCACCCCTAATTAAGTCTCTTAAAAACCTATCACAAGGATACGACTGACCCATACGAGTCATACCCTCCCAATATAATTGGTACCCACCACTCATATCTAAGACTCAACCTTAGATCATACACTGTCTAGTATACGACTCATCCAACCAAGCCGTAACCAAAGTATAAGATTCATACCCATGATCCATATCACTAGCAGAATAAAATACTAGGAGGATTAAATAATGCCCACCATACGAGTCCCTGATATCACTCATACAAAGCCCTACCACTTATACCCCTAAGTCGTACCCATTCTAGTGACCAAATACATACCAACAACTAACACTAGTCAGCATACAATAGGACCATACCATTTGTACCCCAACATATGGCTCATACCCCAGAGTCATATTAGGTTCGAAGAATGGAATTCCAAAAAAATTTCTAAGGGTCAAAACCCAGGATATTTCAAAAGTTAAGCCATACCTACCTCGAATTCCAAAACCAATCCACTTTACTTTGATCCCATGACCTTACTCCTTATGACCTATCTTGAAATCAACTAAAGCTAAAAAAAATATAGAATCAAAACTTATCCAGTGATACCCATATTGTCTACTTTGGGTTGGGGTCAAAATGAACCCCCAAAATGAGTTTTCATAAAAAGAAAAAAAAAATCATAAAATAATTTCAAATGTATTTCCTATGCTTTTAGGAGTCTATAGTTGAAAAAAAAAGTCAAATTGAGTTAAAATGAGGTTTAATTCAAGAAAAATCATTTTTAGACTCTACCAAGTAAAACCTTTGAAATCCAATTTATAATCAAGAATTTGGGTTCTTTTGAAAATAAAATCAAGGAAAAACAAGTAACTATAAGATTAGGTGCATTATTCAAGTAAAAAGGAGTTAAATTGGGGTTCAAAATCAAGCCTTAATATTTTCTGGGGTTTTGAATAATTAATCAAGAAATTAAATAAACAAAAGGAAAAGTCTTACCTTAAATCCATAAGAGAATCAAGAAATAGATATTAATCGAGAATTCTCAAGCGCCCAAAAGCTCTAGTTTCAAGATCTCATACTAGTTTAGGGTTTATCTCTCAAGTAGCAAGGTTAAAATGCCCAAAATTATGACCTAAAGGGTCTATTTATACCCCTTTCACATAATCGAGTGTTGCGATTGTACATCCAGGTGTGCAATTGCATACCCTAGCAGCAGGAGAGAGTATTGCAATTACAACACCCTTAGTGAGATTGAACTACCTCCTTGCACAAGGTGTCATTGAAACAAAAGAGGTGTGATCGCACAGGCACAAGAAACTAGTTGCAACTTTCAAAACTTTTCTAGTTTTCATCAAGGCCTTGGGATTGATTCAGAATCTGGTTTATGAAAATGAACTATGTAACCATATTAAATTCGACTCCCTAAAATTAATAAATATATTAGATTTTGAAAAAATGTTGTTTTCACAAAGTTGGTCCCCAAAATCTGAAATCATAATTTTCCAAATCGAGGGTCGAAATGAGATTTAAAAATCATAAAACAAGGCCTAATATGTTAGCACTCTAAAATTGATATTCTGGATTTGATGGAATAATTCGTTCAGTCACCCGTTGCACGGATCACAAGATAACCACATAAATACATAATAAGGCTCTCAAAGCCACCAAAAGCCATAATATAGCATAAAAGACATCAAAATGTGTCAGGAACCATTCCAATCACCCCCATACCTAAGAAATACCATAATGCAACTATAGGGAGGTGTAAAACAATCAAATAACATAAAAACATATATTTCACATATTTTATTAAATTTTTAAGTCGTTACATTATGGCTTTTAAATTTATTTTGACTCTCGATTTAGAAAATTAAAATTTTGGATTTTAGGGGTAAACTTTGCAAACATGATGTCTTTTCAAAAATCTGATTTTTCCATTGAGTTTGAAGCATCAAATTTAGTGTGGTTGGATAATTCATTTGCATAAATTGAATTCTAAATGAATCCCGAGCCTTGGCAGAAACTTGGAAAGTTTCCAAGTTTTCACTAATATCTGGTGACAACAATCGCCAAACCTAGCTGCGATCATAACTAATGTGATCATTATTTCCTTGGTGCAATTGTGACTAGCCTATCTAGGATAGGGATAGTGCAAAACATCCCTATTTTACAACCTTCAACCACCTTTTTCTTGGCTGAATTCCTTGATTAATCCTAGATTAAATTATTTTTGGTCCACTTTTATCTTTCCATATTAGTTTGTCATTACTAGAATTTAGAGACACATATTATTTATGTTATCTTTTATTATGTATTTGACTCATGGATTGTATTAGTAGTTCTTACACTATTGACACCTGATTTTGGGAGTTATGGCTATATTATTTTTAATGGTTGGTTTGATGTTTATAAGGTTATACCTTGAGGTACAAACTTACTTTGTGAGTCTTTGGATAGAGTTTGGGTTATTCAAGATGTACTTCGAGCGACTTAGAGTAAACAGAAGCATTATGCTGACCGTAGACTTTGTGCTTTGAGATTTGGCGTTGGTGACCATATTTTTCTTTGAGTTTCCCCCATAAAAGGTGTGATGAGTTTTGGGATAAGGGGAAAGCTTGGCCCCAGGTATATTATTCCATTTAATATTTTTCTGATCGTCCATGATGTGTCTTATGAGTTGGCCCTACCCCCAAATTTATTTGTTGTTAATCCAATTTTTCATATTTATATGCTTCATTATTACATTCCTATTGAATTTTATTCATTCATTGGGAGTTGGTTTAGTTAGATGAGCTATTATCTTTCATTGAGGAGCTAGTCTCCATTTTGGCTAGGGATGTTAGGTTGTTGCATCCTAGAATTATCTATGTGGTTAAGGTTCAGTGGCAACATCCACCTATAGATGAGGCTTACTTGAGATTTTAAGCCTGATATTCGTAGTTCTTATCCCTAGCTCTTCATTTATTCAGGTATTTCTATGTCTTAATTGGAGAATGAACTAGATTTTTACTGATGGATCATGTAACGATCTGAAATTTTGATGAAATATGTGAAATATGTGATTTTATATGAATTGACTATTTTACCCCTTCTCATAGTTTCATTTTCGTATTTTTGGGGTGTTGGGTTGATTGACATGATTCCTAATGCATTTTTGGTGTCTTTTATGTGATATTGTAATTTTTGGTGGATTTGAGAGTCTTATGTTGGACTTGTGTGGTTATCTTTTTATCTATGCAAAGTATGGCTAAATGAACTATGCCAGCTGATTTAGAACCTCAATTTTAAGGCTGTAACATGTTTGATCTGGTTTTATAGCTTTTAAAACTCATTTTGACCCTCAATATGGAAAATTGTGATTTTGGATTTGGGGGTCAACTTTGTGAAAATGATGTATTTTTAAAAATTTGATATCTCCATCGAGTCTAGGGCATTGAATTTAGCATGGTTTCATAGTTTGTTTGTGTATATCTGATTTCGAATGAATCTTGAGGCATTAGCCAAAACTTGGAAAGTTTCTAAGTTCTAGCTGATATCTGGTGTCGGCGATAGCCAGCCTGGCTGCGATCTCAACTGGTGCAATCATTGTGGACTTGGTGTGATCGTGACTGGCCTATGGAAGTTGGGGATGGTGCGATCACACACCCCTAGTTGTGATACCGACAATTGAGCACCTAGACTGGGTATAAATTGAGTCTTTTCCATAATTTTGGGCATTATTCATCTTGTCTCTTTAGATATAAACCGCAAAATAGTGTGAGCTAAAAAGTGAAGCTCGTGGGTTCTACGGAATCTAGATTAATATCCATCTCTCGATTCTCTTATGGATTTAAGGTAAAAATCTACCCTTTACTTTGCTGAATTCCTTGATTAATTGGTCAAAACCCCCAAAATCTTAGAGCTTAATTTTAAACCTTAATTTCACTCCTTTTCACTGGAATGATGTTCTTAATCCTATATTTATTAGTTTTTCCTCAATTTAACCTTCAAAACAACTTTGATTCTTGATTTTAAAACAGATTTCAAAGGTTTTACTCGGTAACGTTAAAAATGGTTTTTTTTATTTGAACCTCATTCTTAACTTGATTTGACTTGTATTTTAGATGTATATTCCTAAAAATATGAAAACACGTTTTGACATAAAGTTGTGATTTTTCTCTTCTTTTTTGAAAACTTATTTTGGGGGTCCATTTTGATCCCGAACCAAAAGTGCAATATGGGTATCATTTGCTTTGTTTTGATGCATAGATTTTATGTTTCTTGATTTTAATTAATTTTTGGATCGTTCATGAGAATTAAGGTCACATGTAAAGTGTTGCAGACCAGTTTCAGCATTAAGGTAGGTTATGACTTAACTTTTTCAGATTAGGCTGGGTAGTAAATGTTGGTACAAAATGTATGTTAAGGTGATGGGAACTAATCATGAATTTGACTATCTTAATTTCTTGTGCCCGTATGGGGGCATATATGTGATATAATTATTGGTTGAGGTATTATGTGATATGAGTGACTATGTGGGGTCCTATGTGATGTTGATAGCCTGAAATACATGTGATAATTGTATTATGTTGTTGTAATACCTATTGTGGTACCATTGGTATAATGTGTTATATTCATACTTTATTGACATATGAATCATGTATATGGATGGTGGAAATAATGAGTAGATATTGGCTCACGTGATTGTAAAACATATTATTTGGTTGGTTGTGGAAATACATCATGTTGTTGGTTGTGGAAATACTCATTGTGATTGTTTGTGAGCATTACATCCCCATACCATACTTATTCATGAAAACATTGGTACCACCATGGCAACATCTGAGAAACACTGATAATATCTTTTAAAAACTTTTTTGAGAGATGTAGCAAGAAGGAGATATTGTTACATCTTATAAAACCCTCTCCAAGGGATTATTCATCTTGTCTCTTTAGATATAAACCACAAAATAGTGTGAGAACTAAAAAGCAAAGCTTGTGGTTTCTGGGGAATCTAGATTAACATCCATCTCTCAATTCTCTTATGGATTTAAGGTAAAAATCTACCCTTTTCTTCGCTGAATTCCTTGATTAATTGTTCAAAACCTTAGAGCTTAATTTTAAACCCTAATTTCACTCCTTTTCACTGGAATGATGTTCTTAATTCTATATTTATTGGTATTTCCTTAATTTAACCTTAAAAACAACTTTGATTCTTGATTTTAAAATGGATTTCAAAGGTTTTACTCGGTAATGTTAAAAAATAGTTTTTCTTTGATTTGGACCTCATTTTTAACTCGACTTGACTTGCATTTCAGCTGTAGATTCCTAAAAATATGAAAAACACATTCTGACATAAAGTTGTGATTTTTTCTTTCTTTTTTGAAAACATATTCTGGGGGTCCATTTTGACCTCGAACCAAAAGTAGGCAATAAGGGTATCATTTGCTTTGTTTTGATTCATAAATTTTATATTTCTTTTTTTTAATTGATTTTTGTATCGTTCATGAGAATTAAGGTCACATATAAAGTGTTGCAAACCAGTTTCAGCATTAAGGTAGGTTATGATTTAACTATTTCAGACTAGGCTGGGTAGTAAATATTGGTACAAAATGTATGTTAAGGTGATGGAAACTAATCATGAATTTGACTATCTTATTGTGTTGTTCCCATGTGGGGCATATATGTGATATAATTATTGGGTTTTAGATATTATATGATATGAGTGACTACGTGGGGTCCTATGCAATTGATAGCTTGAAATACATGTCAATAATTATACTATGTTGTTGTAATGCCTATTGTGGTACCATTGGTGTATTGTGTTATATTCATACTTTATTGGCATATGAATCATGTACATGGATAGTGGAAATAATGAGTAGATATTGTCTCACGTGATTATGAAATATATTATTTGGTTGGTTGTAAAAATACATCATGTTGTTAGTTGTGGAAATACTCATTGTGATTGTTTGTGAGATTTACATCCCCATGCCATACTCATTCATAAAAACATTGGTACCACTGTGGTAACATCTGAGAAACACTGATAATATCTTTTTAAAACTTTTTTTGAGAGTTGTGTCGGGAAGGAGATATTATGACATCTTATAATACCCTCTCCAAGGGATGTTCCAGGGGTAGATATGGATAGATGGATTATATATGGGTTAACGAACCCTTCATGGGTCCCATATTGGGAGGCTTTCCTCCGTGGGTGTATACGGTGGTTGTGCAACAACCTTGTGCATCATCATCACCATCATCATCTTTTTATACATTGCACTTATTTTATTGAGTTTTCGTTGTGATTGAATTGCCATATTGACCTGTCATACCTTTATGTGTTCTATCTTTCATTAATTGTACTTGACTATCTTGTATGTACATGTTATTCCTTGTTTCTAAGTGTATGTGATATAATGTATACTCGTGTTCTACCTGGTTGTGTTGTTGTAATATATATAATATATACATTAGAACTATTAATGCAAGTGGTGTGGGCCACTGTTATGGGATAATTTTTTATTGCAGGCTATGTGCTCTTAATGTGTATTTTGTATGCTTTATTTTCTACTTTTCTCAGTTGTCCTATGATACCTACTTAGTACAAGTGGATCGTACTCATTCCTACTATACCCTGCTAGTGCAGATTCATTTCTGGGTGCACCTCATGTGCCTTAATTTTAGCCGCTTTCAGAGTATTCAAGGTAGCGGTTGGACTTGTTTGCATCTGGGTCCACTTCTATCTTTCTATATTATTATATGTGTTTACTAGTATTCAGAGAAAAATATTATTTCTGTTAGCTTTTCTAATGTATTTGACTCATGGATTGTATTAGTAGTTCTTACATTATTGACACCTAGTATTGGGAGTTATGGCTGCATTATTGTTGATGGATATGTTTCTTTCTGCATCATTTATTATAGTTGTAGGGTTCAGCTATATTCTAGAAGCCTTACCCTGGGGTTATTTCTATCTTTTTATCCCTTTGTGTATCTGTTTGGCTGATAGACTTACTTTTATCAAGGTTCGTCGCAATGAATACTATTATGACCCTTGGATTTGGGGTTGTGACAACTAATCACCTTTTTTAGTTTGAAATCTTTTCTTAAGCAAGAAATATACAAAGAAGAAACTAGTTCATCCTTATTCTTAAATGTCAATCCCTTGTAAGAACCAGTCTCGCCATCTTGAAGATTGCTTGACTGTATTGACTGAGAAAAACTGCCCACTTTATTGCTTACAACAACGGGCGTAGGTGTTTTATCCTCCTTCACCTTTACTTGATCTCCACTACTCTCATCATCATATGGAATATTAAAGTCCATATCATCCAATTTATCATCACACATATATTCTTATACTTGTTTTTGCTCTACATTCTCTGTCGATTTTTCAACCACATACACCCTTAACACCTTCCTAGCAGAATCACTCAGATAAGCACGCAATGGAACCTGATCGCATATCTTAAAAGGTAGGACCCTCTAATTTTCAAAGGAGTGTGCATATTGCTGATGACAAGATCTTTCGATTGACAATGTAGTCCATAATAGCTGATGATTAAGTTCACAAAATCATCATACAAAATATCATTTTGGACTATCATCAGTATCGTCTCTAGTATTTCACCCTCTTTATAACGCCAAATATATCGATTGTTCTTCTCGATCTATTCACCATGACAATTCACCCCTATGTTATTGATCCCTCCATTAGTGATACCTAAATACATTTGTTTAAAAAGTTAATAATGATATTATAATAAAATTAATAATGATATTATAGTATATAGAACAAAAAAATTAGATACATTACACTATCATTATCAAAGTTGCAATAGATGAAACATCTGCTGGATTAAACTTCAGTTTTTTCGTAGAATAGTAACATAAATCCTAATGGATGATTCATATGTTGCAATAGGTGAGTAATCTATTGCAATATATAACTCACATGTTGCAATAGATGACTCACATATTGGGATTCATGTTAAAGTACTATACAACCTAAAGTTGATTCTAACAGATGAGTCATCTATTACAATAGGTGAGTAATTTTTTACAATAGATTATCTATCTGTTGCAACAGATAAATCATTTATTTTACTCACCTGTTGTAATATATGAATCATCTATTGGCATCGATTTTAGGTTCTATAGTACTGTAACATGAATCTTAACAGGTGAGTCATATGTTGCAATAGGTGAGTCATCTGTTGCAATAGGTGAGTCATCCGTTACAATAGGTGAGTCATTTATTGCAATGTATAACTCATCTATTGCAATAGACGAGTCATCTGTTGGAATCAACTTCAGTTTCTATTTCAATGGGTGAGCATTTATTGTAACAGATAAGTCATCTGTTGCAACAGATGAGTCATCTGTTGGATTGATGTTTCAGGTTCTACCCATTTTTTAAAATCAGCATTATCATTGTACCCAAATGAGAAATTCAATTAAAATCATAATCTTACTTACCAAAATCACTTATAAAGTAATAACCAAATGATATACGAACAAAATTTGACCTTAAAACTTAGTCAAGTAGCAGCAGCAGCGGTAACAACAACAATAATGGTCAACAAGAAGAATAAGATGATGATCATGATGATGATGATGATAAATAAGAGTATATGATAATGAAGAAAAAGATAATGAATAAAGCAGCAACAACAATGAACAACAATGAAAGCAAAGAGAGAAAAAACAATAATAAAAGCGAAGAGAGAGAAATGAGAAACACACATTTTTTTTTCTCTATTTTTAGTTATATTAGGGTTTACATTGGATCAAAGTATAAATTAAAAAACTTAGCAGGCTATTCTCAAACTTTCTGAACTTTCTTAATAAAATTATCACCTACACTCAATTATTAAAGCTTGAGTCACCTACACTTCATTTCAAAACTTTTTTGTCACTTATAATTCATTGCCCTGGGTTAGTGGGTTGGTATTTAGTAGGCATTTGACCATGAATATTATTTAAAATATTTTGAAATATGTTTTCACTTTATTTCAGAATATTTATTTGATCATAAAAATTTTTGAATAATATTTTCATAACATTTGAATTTTTATAGAAACAACTCAAGTAGTGTTTTCAGTATTTTTAGATTAACCTTCTGAATTTTTTAATTTTTTTTGTCAAAAAGATCTAATTTTTTATTTTCATAAAATAATAATTTTCCTAAAACTCTAATTTTTTTAAAATTTGTTTTCAATTTTTATATTTTTTAACTTCAAAAATATCACATTTCTAAAATACTAGGGTCAAACACAACTTCAACTCTATTTTCAACTTTATTAAAATCAAATAAAGTGAATATATTTTTAATTTTTATGGATAAACGAGTCTTTAAAATAACTCAACTCTCGACTAATTCCCACCAAGAGTATCACTTGCTGCCTGGAAATGTGTTAGGATGTGGGTCGGGTTTTTGTTAACAGTTCAACCGCATATTTCTGCCTTCTCTTTTTTTTTAATACTAGATAGCTATGGCTTGTGGTTAACACGGGCCCAACATTATATATTTTCACGATATAGTTAATTTTGATATTTGGCATAGTCATTTGTTGATTAAGAATACACGAAAATATTAGGTACAAAATATAAGATACCAAGAAACATTTAAAAAAATTATATTTGCTCATATCCTAAAATGATTATACATCCCATTAGGAGGTGCATCTATGTGAAAAAAACTAATAATGTCAAGTTAGATTTAGGTTGTCATAAGTTGTCAATATCAAGAAAAATAAATTCTGAATCATCAATTAAAGGAGAACCTTCAAATTAACATATCTGCTGAAGATGAAACAAAACAAATATACATTTTTGTAGATACATGGGGCTTTGGGCTGTAGGTAACAAAAGAGTTTTAAAATGAGGTGTAGGTGACACAATTCTTAATTATTGAATGGAGGTGACAATTACTTTATTATGAATGAAGAAAGTTGGGGAAGTTTGAAAATAGCCCAGAAGGTTTTAAATTTACACTTTGATTCAAATGTTTACCTAATAAAATGGGAAATAGAGGAAAAAAAGGCATCCTTCTCTCTCTTCTCATCCGTTGTTGTTTTCTCTCTCTTAGTGATTTTTGTTGTTCATTGTTGTTGCTTATTTATCATCTTCTACTTCATTATCATCATCTTCTACTTCATTATTATCTTCATCTTCTTCTTGTTGACCATTGTCGTTGTTTTTGTTGTTGTTACCGCTCCTGTTGCTATTTGACCAATTTATTAGGTCAAATTTTATTTCGCACATCACTTTCCACTTTTGCATTACATCATAGGATACATTGGTAAGTCAAATTATGATTTTTAGTTGAATTTTCCATCTGGGTAACTGCTATTGTGATGTTTTTTCAACAATGGATAGAACATAATCATGAATCCAACATAAGATCCATCTGTTTAAATAGATAAATCATCTGTTATGGCAGATGAGATATCTGTTTCAATGAAAGACTGATATATTGGATTCATATTTATGGTTCTATAGGCCATAACATGAATCAAACAGATGGGTTATCTGATGCAATAGATGATTTATCTGTTTAAACCTATTAGTTATCTGGTGCAATGTGATAAATATCTATTGCAACAGATTATTAACCTATTGCAATAAAACCTGAAATCAATTCGAACAGACGTATTGTCTGTTGTAACAGGGTAAATATCTATTGCAAAAGATTATTAACCTGTTGCAACAGAACCCAAACTCGAATCCAACAGATGGTAAATATCTGTTGCAACATATTAGTAACCTATTATGGCAGACTCTGACCTTGATTCCAACATATCATAGTCTATTATAACTAGTAATTCATCTATCGCAACAGGTTAATTATCTGTTGGAACATGTCACTCATCTGTTGGAATCAGCTTCAAAGGTGCGTCAGTACTGTAACATCAATCCTAATAGATATATAGTCTTTTGAAACATATATTTCACTTGTTACAACAGATGAATCATCTGTTGAAATCAGCTTTAGGAGCGTAACATGAATCCCAATAGGTAAGTAAACTGTTGCGAATGATTACATATCTTTTGGGATTCATTTATGGAAGTATGAAATCACTATTTACTTTTTTTAACAAATGAATTTATTTAGGTAAACTAATGGAGGGATCAATAACAATAGGCTGGATTTGTATGGTCAATGGATCGAGAAGAGCAATCGATATGTATGGAATTGGAACGAGGGTGAAATGCTAGAGACGATAGCTATGATAATCCAAAGTGATGTTTCATATGATGATATTGTGAACTTAACCATCAGTTATTGTGGAATGAATTATCAATCGAAAGAACTCATCATCATCTACATGCACAGCTTCTTTGAAAATTAGAGGGTACTGCCTTTCAAGATAAACAATTAGATTCGGTTGCATGCTTATCTTAGTGATTCATCCAGGCCGGTGTTAAGGCTATACGTGGTTGAAAAGACAAGAGAGAATGAGAACCAGAACATAGAAGAAGAAGAACAACAAGATCTCCTTGATGATAGGTTGGATGATTTAGATATGAATAGTCTAGATGATGATCAAACACCTACACCCATTGATGCGACCAATACGATGTGCAGTTTTTCTCAATCGCCACAGTCTGGAAATCTTCAAGATAACGGGAACGGCTTTTTTATTGGAATGTCATTCAAGGACAGGAATGAACTATCTATCACTTTGTTTATTTCTTACCTGAAAAGAGGTTTCAAAATAAAGAAGGTGATTAATTCGAGCAGTGTCTTTTGCTTCAAATGTGCTAATTCAAACTGCAAGTGGTGGTTGAGAGTGGTGAAGTATGCAATTTATGATAGATTCATCATTCATAAACATGAAAAGCATCACACATGTGTTTTGGAGCACATATTGGGCCAAAATCCTCACCCACGGCAAAAGTCCTGGTGAATATTTCAGGAGTAGTTTTCCTGATGGCAAAGTCCTTTCAACAAGGGTTATAGCCAATCAACTCCTTACGGAATTGGGCATCCTGGTCAGTTATTAGAAGATATATACGGCCATAGGGATTTCCAAGGACTTGGTTAGGGGGACACTCGAGCATGGGTATGCAGTCCTAGATACCTACCATTACATGATTGAGTCCAAAAATCCTGGAAGTAAGACGGCATTGCATCTTGATGAAAACGGAAGGTTCAAGTACTTTATTGTATCCTATGGTGCTTGGATTCAAGGTTTTTGAAATTTAAGAAAAGGCATATCCTTCGATGGTACCTTCTTGAGGAGCAAGTATAATAGAGTTCTGCTAGCGGCGGTGGTGCAGGATGCGGAGAATCATATCTTTCCTGTCAGTTTTTGAGTAGCGGATAAGGAATGTGATCTCTCTTATGGCTTTTTTTAACAACTGGGAAGCTACATCGAAGATACCGAAGAGTTGTATATTGTATCGGATAGGCATCCAAGTATTCCAAAGATAGGTTCACATTTTTTCACTTCAGCTTACTTTGATTGTTGCATCAGGCATCTTGGAGAGAACATTCAGACCAACTATCACAATAAAAGGGTCATGACCCTATTTTATAAAGCAGCTAAAGCATATAGTAGAGAGGATTTTCTAGACCATTTCAATCAAATAACAGATGTGAATCCCAAGCTAGCAGAATTTCTCGTACGTGCCAATTTTGAAAGATGGGCCCAGGCATTCTGTCTGACAGATAGGTACATTCTTATTGATTTTAATGTCTTGTTTGAGTTACAAGTTTAGTATGATGTCAGACTACGTGATTCTTTTGTATAGGTACGATATTATGACATCAAACATAGCTGAATTGATGAATTCATTGTTTGGCGATGAAAGAGAATTTTCCATCAAGGCTATGTTTGAAAAAATAAGCCAGAAGTATGGCAAATTTTTTAACGAAAGGCGTGTGTAGTTCAAGTGCCAAAAAAAGAACCAGATTTGTTCTCGAAATTGAAAAAATAATATCAATGAACATCAGTTTGGGGAATAGGTTATTACCTCATAAAATAGAAGATTACAAATTCAGTATCACCACTCATGGTGATGTTGCCACGGTCGATCTTCAAATAAGATATTGTACGTACAGAGTTTTTAACTTGGACAAAATACCCTGTCTATATGCTATGGCCGCGCTTCGAGCTCAATACGGTCATAAATATGGAGCCAAAGTTTATGAGAACTCCTCTCAATATTATTCAGTAGAAAAATATGAAATGGCATATAGTGGGCATATTACTCCGGTGCCTCCGGAAGAACCTTAGGTTGTTCCTGTAAAGCTTATGGGGAGATTAATACCTCCTCCATATATTGACCCAAGCTCTATCAAACAAGGAAGAAATCCATATAAGAGGAGGCGTGAAGTCAGAGAATCATTTTCATTAAGAAGAAACAAGTGCTCCGTATGTAAGTGTGCAGGCCACAAAAGAATTGCATGCCCGGATCGTTATCCACCATGATCATTGTAATTGCAGAAACTTATATAGTTGTTTGTTGTGGACTTTTATATATTTAACTCATTGTTGTGAATGTAACGTTATCATTCATTATATATAAAATATTTTTTAATAATTTGTGCATCAATAAAAAAAGGTAAAACAAGAACTAAACAATACAGCAGACCACAAGTATTTTCAACAGATTATCCATCTGTGGCAACAGATGGACATTAGCTGGAAGAACACAACACAGTTCCATAAAACTAGAATATTTTCCTCCAAAAGATGATAAATTTGTCGCAACAGATGGATAATCTATTGATAGAAACCTAATCGATGATCAATCTATTCCAACACATGGTCCATCCGTTGAAACTCAAAAGGCAAAATTGCTATTGCTACTGGATTCAAAATTGCTCCTTACCTCCAACCGTCGACATGTTAACATGTAAAATATTTAGAAGAAGAAATAGATAGAATGAAAATTGAATAAAAATTAAAAAGCCAAAGTCGACTAAAAATAAATTTTTCATTAAACGAAAAATAAAATACATTAGGTATATATCCAATATAAAAAAATTAAAATACATACGCTAACAGAAAAACACATTCTAATTATTATTATTATCATCATCATCATTAATGAAAGCCAGCCAATCAACTCGCAGCAACAGGGCCTTCATTAGCCTCTGCATCTCTCTGAACATCGTCGCTCTCAAGGAGACCAACTCCCTATGCAGGTCATTAACCTGCCTTTGAAGTTCCCACACTGTGTCGCACAGAAAAGCAATGTCCCAAACAGGATTAGACAAATCTAGAACACGCATGAATTGACAAATGTAAAGAAAAGAATCCAAATATAATACAACGTATACTACAAGCTGGTAGATTTACACCGAAAAAAAAACTTACCTCAACATAAAGGAATATGCTTTTTGAAGAGAAGTTGTTGAAGATGTCACACGAAAAAAATACAAGAAAAAAATGAGGTTTAGCAGAATGAAGATTAAGAAGAGAATTATTTATAGAGAATTGAATGTGGATGTATAAGGACAAAAGGCATGTTTGTTAAGCTACATTATATTAATTGCATTCAAACTGGTGGCATTTTGTTTTCTGTGAAAAGTTATGACTTTTTGGTTTACATTAATACTTCTCACCTTTTCAAAACAGTTTTGAGAATGGATAACAGCTGTTATTATTGTGTTGTTACAACAGATCGTCCATCTTCCGCAATAGATTTACCATCTATTGCAACATATAGACTATCTGTTATGACAGATGGACCATATATTAGGGATGTTTTGATTTCTTCTAACAACTGATTCATCAATGCAATAGATGGAGAATTTGATTCATCAATTTTTTTGAATGTGTTAGATAAAAAGTCACCACTACCTCTTTTTTAATAGTCATTACATGCGTGCAGATGAATAAACAATGGTTGGTCTGTTGCAAAAATTTTATAATTTATTGCAATAGATGGAATATCTGTTGCGATAGATGGACCATATACTAGAGGAGATATTTTGATTTCTTCCAACAGCTAATTCATCAGTTGCAATAGATAGAGATTTTGATTCATCAGTTGTTTTAAATATGTCAAGATAAAAAAATCATGACTCTTCACACCTCTTTTTTAATAGTCATCACATGAGTGCAGATGAATAAACACCATTAAAGTGTATTTGATGGGGTAGGAAGAATAAGGTGTGTGCAATGGATCCACTTTCAACCATTGGAGTTATGTATTATTAATCAGTCTACCGTGATATACACACATAAAATGCAAGGATTTTATGAATGCAGTTTTTTACCGGTTAGACACTAATCCTTCAAACAAGATCCTGCATTGTACAATTTAGTTTGATAGGTATGAACTGATAAGGCTGAAGGGTTCCAAGACGGTGGTGTTGATACCTTGTTACAATTTAATGACAGTCTATGCTCATGTTTTTGTGTCAAGTTTGGGGAAGAGTTCAAGTTTTTGGCGGCAGTGTAAATATCCAATAGTGATAGGACCAGTTCTAATGGCACAATGGACTTCTTGAAAGGCCTCTGAAACCTCGCACTATAGTAAACACTGATGGAATCAATAGAAATTTCCCTGGTCCAAATTTATATGGATAGGATATGGAGAGGACTATTATACAGAAGTGGGTGCTTGGGAGAATACCTGTATGGGAAGGGGGAAGTTGAGAAGGCCATATATCACCTTAGAACATGTTTAAGAGGAAACACAAGGTAGGAAGCAAGGAAATTCTAGTGAATCTATCCAATAAAATTGACATGAGAAATGGAGTAATTGGATGAGCTTCAAATGTGGAAGTGTATCCAAATATAAAAATCCATCAATTATTGAAACAAAAAAAGAAAAATGGTCAACAGGACTGGAGCTGGACACTTTTCTAGAGACTACAACTAGTGAGCATGGCCTCAATGAAGACTCTCACAAAGTGCAGGACCAAATTACCCCAGGCCTCCCTTTTCACCTCAAGACTTCCAGACTATGACAGATATGCGTATGCCGTATGAGGACAAGGAAAGTTTAATTTTCCTAACTTAGCCTTCTAATCTAATCTACCCCATGAAGAAAAAGCAACGCAACAGATATGAAATCTGTTGCAACAACTGGGTATTCTAGTGTAATTGGTAGTGGTTCTATTGCAACTTACTAACCATCTGTTGCATAAGTTACGTCGGATTGTTGATTCAGAGAACCCTATGCAATAGATGGACAATCTTTACAATTACTAACCTACTTAAAATGTCTTATTATTTCACAACATGTTGACAAAATTCTCTGCCTCATGAGGAAAAAGCAATTAACCGGCCCAAAAGCTTATGACGCTGTTATAGGATAATGGATCTCGACTTCTGTAAGAAGCTCAAGGATAAGTACAATCAACTCAATAATGCTGCATCAAACTATGGCGCGAGATTTGATTTCTTATCTTCTACATTGGACTGGGATAAAGAAGAAATGATAAAATATGTTAGAGGAGAGAGGCCAAATCTACACGAAAAGAGCTGGAAAGAGGATTTTTGCTGTCATTAGCGTGAATGTAATACATTATCGGGTTGTTAAGATACTACTCGATGAGGGAAAGATCAATGTTTATGACTGCAATGAACCTCTCATCAATGATGTCGATCTTTTTCTCCTCGTGGAGCCACTGATAGAGTTGTTGCCCATCTTGTTGAGGGAGGGTAAACTGATAAATCATTTGCCAAAGTAAGTGTTGATGAAGAAATCATAGGATTTCAAAGGTCAAATCAACAGCACAATCCTTCCAAAAATAATGTTGGTTACGCGAGCAACTCGTACTCTCTTGCACACGTGGAATGTTTGCTGACCGACATAGAAATGGCCGAGCCAATGACCTTTCTGTGCGACAATGCTGTGGCAAACCTATAAGAGGTTTAGGCTTATGGGGTACTAATAGGACGCTTGGAGCCTGTGTATATAGAAGAGCCTGTACAATAATAATTTTTTATTTCAAGTCACACTTAACTTTACTTTAAATTACATGTACATGTAGTGCCAATAATTTTTTTCTGATAGAATGAAAGTTGAGTTTTTTATAATGCAATAGATTGTCAATCTGTTGTAAAATATATTCTATCTGTTCTGACAGATAGTTTATATATTACAATAGGTTGGTCATCTGTTGATTATGCCGATGTTATTTCTATCTAATTTAACTTTAATCTGTTACAACGGCGGGAAGACCTGTTTGATAATTTTCAACAGATGACCTAAATTATACAACATATGCCTAAATCTGTTTGATATTTTGCAGCAATTACACGCTTGAATATCCATGTGCTTGACAACACCAAACCATAAGAAAATACACCACCATAAAAATTTTAGCAATTAGGCTTGAAAATCCATGTTTCCAACTCCACCAAACCAGTAGCAATAACGACAACAATATAGTGTCTTCTTGCTCGATTTTGTTTCTCTTCAGAAGCCTTGACTTTCTTCAATAAACCCCAGATTACATGATTTAATTGTGAAGGGTGTCGCTCTTCATACCAATCAAAGTATAAATAGCATCCACCCAATTTTTATAAAAATAAGAACACAATTACAAAACAATTACAAGTCAATAATTAATCAACTAATTAAATAAAAAAAAATACTACCTTTAAAATCTACCAAGTAAAAAATCTCTGACCTGGATTTTGTTGAGTCCAACAAGTCTTCAATAGAGCTTCATGACCGCACTTATAATATTGATAATCATTATCACAAAAATCAGTGAAAGATGCACTCGACATTATCAAGCTCGGTTGGAAAAATGAAAAAAAACGAAGAAAAGAAAGACCAAATGTAAATAATTTGAAGAATTTAGATAGATGAAAAAAAATGACGACGAAAAAGAAGATTTGGGAATTTACAGTTAAATTTTAGGAAGAAGGTGAATATATAAGACATTGGGGGGAAAATGAACATTGGGGGAAAAAAATGACCGTTGGGGGCAAAATCAGATGTCAACTCAGCAAAAAGTGCCAACCTGACACATTTGTGCCTATTTTATTTTATGTATTTAAAATGAACACCGTCTACTTGATGCCTATTTTATTTTAGGTGTTTGAACTGAACACTGTCAATGGGTTCCATTTTTTTATTTCAATTCACTTTCACTTTTTCATATGTAGTTGTTGCTCCAAACAATTCCATTTTTATTCTGTCGATGACCTTAGGGTCCGAAAAAGTTTGCACAAATCATAAAGTAAGAAAAAATAGCATCTTCAACTCTCGATTGGTTAGAACTAGCGACGGATGCATAATCTAACATAAATCATTACATATATTAGAATGATGATTAGATCACTTAAAAAAATTATGAATTAAAATAAAAACTTAATTATAATTATACTTACTGCATCCTTCGGGGGGTTGAATAGATCAAGAAATTTTATATTTTTATCAGTTTTGACCGACAACCATCTCAATATTTTTGGACAGGAAACTTCTTTCTGGTAGTTCACTTGTTGTCTCAAATGAGGAATGCCTTCAAACGCCTAAGCCTATAAAATAACGCCAATAAATCAAAATCATTGTTGAGTAAAAAAATGAATGATATCATAATAAAAAAAAAACAAAACAGTTATCATGAAAGCCCATGAAAAGCCATCTAAGTTGTCTGTCTTTGGCGCTAACGGAGTCAACAAATATTAGACAGTCATTTTGAAGTTTTCATAACCCCAAGGATAGTTGTTAAATGCCTCAAGATCCTCGAAGAGATTTATTAAACCAACGCTTATGTTGTTGTTAATGTCTCTCGCCCAAAGAATATTATGTACAAACCAAACCAAGCACAATGACTGCTTGTGCTTCTTTGAAAGTTCTTTACCTTTCAACGCTTCTATCAAATTTTTCTTTGTTAAGCTTGGACCAACAATGAACACTAGATCATCACGATCACATGACAGTGTCTTTGCCTTTTTTGGGTATGTAGGATGCTTTTTTTGGGTTAGAATAGGTATAACTTGAGAAGGAGGATAACATTTTAGTCCAGTAACTATGGCAAACTCCTTCCAACCAAAACAAACAGGCATGCTACAGTAATTTATTCATACTTCATCCATCTTATCTTTGTTTTCATATATAAACCTACGCTTGAGAAGTTCATATACCATTTTTATTTGGAAACGAGTATGGTTGTCCTCTGGTAAATCAAGATATTTCCCAAAGTAGTTGTCCCTAAAATAAGCATACAATTTTTGTTCTCGAAGTATTTTTTTGAAGGCATCGAAAGATTTTCCCATGACTGACTTAACCACAAAATCACCCATTAAATCTGTGGCACTATCGTACTGCATTCTCACAGGATAACGATCAATGCTAAAGGTTTTGACCAACTCTTCGGTGGAAGGGCTATTAGCATTTGGGTCATCTCTTTTGAAATATTCCTCCTCTCCGTGTTCATCATATTCTGCTCCTAATTGAGATAAGCTTGTAAAGCAAACTCATAGAGTGGTGGATGTAGCCTAGCTGCTTTATTTGTTCCTTTACTTGGACTTGATTCGGCTTCTATAGTTTTGGGAGCCATATTATCTAAATTTAACAAAAACATAAAAAAAAAATATTATAGTTGATTAATACATCATTAAAAAAGGGTAACAGTAAATCTAACAAGCAAAATAGTAAAATAATAGTTCCGATAGATCACTTATCTGTTGCACCAAGTAGTATATCTATTGCAGCAGATGAGTAATCTGTTGCAACTATAAAAAATGTATCACTTATCTTTTAAGACAGATGAATGGTTTGTGCAACAGACCACACATTGTAGCAACATAAGTGATCTGTTGGAATAGTTAAATAACCTATTGCAATGGATGAGTAATATATTGCAAAAATACAAAATATATCACTCATCTGTTGAGAAAAATGAATGGTTTGTGCAGCAGATCACACATGGTCTATGCAGCAGATCACACATCTGTTGCGACATCATCTATTGTAATATATGAGTGATTTGTTTGAATAGTTAAATAACCTGTAGAAACGGTTGAGTAATCTGTTATGACAATACAAAACATATCACCCATTTATTGAGAAAGATGAATGGTCTGTGCAACAGATCACATATCTGTTGCAACATATGAGTGATCTGTCGGAACAGTTAACTAACTTGCAGCATTGGCTGAGTAATCTGTTGTGACAATACAAATCATATCACTCATCCATTGAGAAAGATGAATGGTCTGTACGATAGGTCACATATCTGTTGCAACACATGAGTGATCTATTGGAACAGTTATCAATGGTCAATATTATTTAGATTTCTTCCAACATTGGGTCATTTATCGCCATAGATGAATGACCAGTTGGAAAAATCATGTCTTGGACATGTACCGTTAGAAGAGTTGATAGGATTTTATCCAACAGGAGATTCATCTGTTACATCAAATCACTTATCTGATGGTTCTTCTGTTGCATCAGATGGTTAATCATTTGCATCAGATTTTTTTATCTGATGCTTAATCTGTTGCAATATGTGGTTAATCTGTTGCATCAGATAGTTAAACTGTTGCATCATATGACTAATCTGTTGCATCAGATGATTAATCTGTTGTATTAAAATCATGATCTGATGGTTCGTCTGGTGCATCATATGGTTGATCTGTTGCATCATCTGAAAAACATGTTGCATCAGATGGTTAATATGTTGCACCAAATGAATAATCTATTGGATAAAACAAAAAATAGTAGCACAATTTTGTTCAACAAAAAAATAGCAATATCACCATTTTTACCAAGAATAAGAACAGAACAAATCAACCCAAATCATTATTTTTTTTATAAACACAAACAACAAAAATCAAACTTCAAAAAAATGCAACAAACAACAAAAAATCATAATTCACTTCAAAAAGAGTAGAGAAGAAATACTAGAAATTAGGGTTTTGTTCAGACCACATTTCAAAGTAAAGCAATGAATATTGAAATTGTTAACCAATACTGTAAGAGAAGTTGTCTCAAGTTCCTCGTTTTCTTCAAAATTAAAAAGGCCATAAATTTTTACCTGTGAAAGAAGAAAAGAAACGATGATGAATTCGAAGTTGTTGTGGCCGGAGGGAAAGGTTGTCACATCGATTGAAGGTTACAGAATTCAAAGTTGTTATGGCCGGAGAGTAAGTCTATCACGTCGATTGAAGATTGAAGTCAAAAAGAAACTAGAATCCCAACTATTTATCGTCGGATATTGAAGTCGATGAGGATTGAACGGAGAAATTTGTAAAACTGTTGGTTGGGAGAGAATTGAGAGAAGTTGTAGAGAGAGAGGAGAGAGACTGGTTGATTTGGATTGAAGAGGGGTGTGGGTTGAGTTGATTTGTATTTTTGAAAAGATTAAAAAGTTTTGAGAATATTAATCAAGTCCACAATTAAATTAATCAAGTTTCCTAATGATGTTTGATCTTTTAAGTTGGTCAATGTCACCAGCCCTTCATTTAATACTTAAAAAACACCTTTCCTTCAATTTTCTCTAGATACATTATTGTCGAAAATGTCCAATAAAATATTTCACTTTACACGCGCATTAATTAATATATAGACATTCCACATATCAAAACAAATAAAAACATAACCTACTACTACATTGTTGGCATTCATCTGGGGGTCTTCTTAGGTTCAATAACCTCATGGAAAAATCAAATGAGAAAACATATTAATTGAGATTTAAAATGATCAAACACAACTACCGATTTTAATGTGGTATATACATGTTTGACAACTTACTTCTTTAATGTGCAGAATAAGGAATTTGAACTAGAATTAAGAAACAAGCATGATATATTCTAGAATTTTCAAACTCAAAAATCAATGTACAAATGAGAAAACCAAATAAATTGCCTAAAAGGAAAATAATATAGGCATATAATCTCTAACGCCAGACGATAATCCATCTGCAGATATTTTCATCTCTCTTGAAAGCAGTTTCTGAGTTTCTAGTAAATTCTCGTGATAGTAATTCTTGATGAATACTCAAAAAACTTTGTCCGGGTTATGATTCCATCCCATGCTGTTTCTACAGGTGCCTAAACTGACGGTTTTTGATAGCATGACCAGGTTCACTACCAACATTAACAAGCAAGCCTCATTTTTTTGACCCCTTATATTCTGGAGGAGAATAGTTACTACCAGAGGCACAAGAACACCAGTAACATAAGGCGCAATCAAATTTACCCTGACAAAAGCAAAGAATATACCATATCAGACTGACTGTGGATATAGGACAATACTTTTGAGAGTGATAAAATTAAGAACATCAAAAATTAGATTAAAATAATTACAAAAATGTGCAACAAAACTTCAAAATAATTATCTCCTAAAAGTGGAAGTTAACTATACGTATCATCTAAAGAGACGGGGAAGGGAACAAAAAGAGTCTCAATAACAAATGTACTGCAGACATGCATTCGGTCAAAATATATGCATTTGGTAGCAAGTAAGAAAAATAAATAGGAAATCACTTAAGCCTCTTTAAATACTATCAACGGGTGTGTACAAATTGAGACAAAAACTACCTACTGATTGTGATGTGGTAATTTGCTAAGATTAATTTCTTCCACCTCTCTTTATTACTTAAATTTGGCAAAAGACAATATAGAAAAAGTTAAACTACAGTTCCTAGAGGATATCAAGTTCCAGACAATCCAATTTTACAAAGAAATAACAAGATTCATGATGCATCCAAGGGAGTAGCCTAGTGGTTCGATGAAGTTAGATTGAGCAGCATTAGGTATCATGTCCAATTTCCAACGGAGACAAACACTATGTGATTTCTTCTCATCTCTTCAAATAATATGTATTTTTCAGCTATGATCAAGGCTTCATTAAAGATGGGCACAAGGACAGATGAGTGCCAATAAAGGTATGTAGATTGATTGTGCACCAGAATATTTTATGGGGGCCGGGTAGATTTTATTGAGTGATAATATGCTAAATTTGAAAATCACAAATCTTAAGGAACCCTGTCAAGAAATCAATGAAATAGCCTTTACATACCTTATCGCTTGCTTTTCTAAGCTACCACGAAGTTCTACTGAAACGCCCACTTCAACTTGTGGGTTTTCAAGCCAGGTAGGAGTTGTTGAGGCGAAGACTAAATTGCTGAAAAAGAGGATGTAGGAGACTTACCAGATTTCACAATTAACAATTGTCCATTTTCTACAAAAAGTGATTCTTCCTAGTTAGGGTCATCACACATCAACCGCAATTAGCAAGAACTAAAGTGAAGAAACATTAGTATCTATACTATTTTCAGTAAATGATAATATAATAGGATTAACTTCTCGGTCATTTTGCTAAGCCATAACGGAATCCTCGGCCTCATTGACGGCCATATCTGAATTCTTTTTCTCCTCCATGAAAGATGAAATTCAAGTTGTCACTTGAGGTGAGCTGTATTTTCAAGTTTGCGTCTCACCTTGCAAACACACACTTTTCTTGCTTAGACCTATTTAGACACTGCAAGCTGCATAAACGTAATTATTCTGAGCACTGATTAAAATTAATCCGATAAACTAACGTGTAGAAGTGCAACTTTGAATAGCTAAAAAATTCAAATTCTTGGAATTTGTAAAACTCGTAAAATAGTAAGTAATAAGGTTCAAGTAGCAGAGACTAACTGTTCCACAGAGTGGCCAAATAATTTTGCAGAAAATGACAAAATTAACAATTTCATAGCCAATTTAGAGCAAAAGATGATTCAAGAGTACAAATAGACCATTGTAACGTGAGATATTGAATTTTTCCATAACAGAATCGTCAGTATCATTGGAAGCCATATCAGTATATTTTTGTCTTCCCTTTTATTTATTTAAGATGTTGAATCTCTTCGTTACAGTACATCAATGTGGAAACGTTTTCTTGAAGTAGAGGGACTCTGCGAGGTAGCCTTTGACACTAAGTTATTTTCATCTTCTAATAGACTTGTTAGTTCAGCAGCTGCAAGCCTGCCATTTTAGTATGCCACTAACATAGGACTCTGAATGGTTGAAACTCTTGCAAAGTTTCATTATCAACACTTGAATTTACAAAATTAAAACTTAAATGACAATTTCACAACTTTCACATAGAGTATACCTAGGCCATTTATTCTTCATTTGAATTCCCTAATTCATCTGCAAAACTTTTATCTTCAAGTATCAGATGATTACTGAGTCCACAAGAATCCTAAGTAGTTTCTCCCATAAACTGGAGGTGAACTGTCCTAGTGCCCTGGAGGAGAAAATTACCGTTATCTAAAAGTTATGCGAACAAACTTATCAAGACGATACACAAGCAGAGAACTTTAAATCGAGATTCATTTATTCACACACAAAACAGGACACATAGTGAAAATACCCAGAGTTCAACAAGATAACCAGGACTAACTCAGTATAAAGTGATGATAAGACAACTTTTCACTAGAGAATCGTACTTCCTGTCTATCCTTCCACTCAGTCTGAAATCTCTATTTAAAGAAAGTGGACCTTGTAGTACTTGAGTTGAGCTTTATAAACTTGACCAAGACTTGCTGCAGCAATAGGTGATGCAGATATAGCTGGGTAGATAGTATCAAGCGGACGACCCAACTCTTTCTCAATGCATGAAAATGCTTGTGCATCTAGAAATGTTGCCAAAGCATCCTGTCAGTAGTTAAAAAAAAATAAGTTTGTTTTGGGCAATCAAAGGTTTTAATTCAATCAGAAACATTATAAACTGACAACAATTTATATCTCAAGGTTTTCAGTAAAAAGTCAATGAACACGATATACAAATACAAAGGTAAATGATAAATAGTTAGTAGCTAACACTTCAGTAATCAAAGCACTGCCTAGGGTACATCAACCTTTTAAAAAAACAAATATAAGATTCCATTAATAATAACAAGGACAACTTGGTCGTATACAAGTGGTAAAACAAAAAAAAAAAAGAAGTTTACAAATATGATGCTCTCAAAAAGACACTGCATCCTCTATACAGAAAGGACTTACATGTTAGCATTGCAATCTTTTATTTAATAGAACAACCAAATTATAAGGAAGTATAACTTATGCATTGCTTTAATGAAGCATGAAGGGCACCTGACACTTGAAGGTATCTCCGACTCTTCCCATTTCATTGTTCATTTTAGTGACTATTAAGGCTATCTCCTCTCTCATTTACTTTATGTTATGTCCTTGATAAGAAAACCATGCTTAGAGTAACTTCCAACTTTTACTAATGAAACGCCCAACCTACAGAATTTTTCACGGGTTGGGTCGAATATAAGCTCAGCACAACTATCCATACTAAAAATGGGTGAAATATAGGTTGAAAACTTATACCATATTCTGAATGTTAGGAAACCATTTTAGACCCACTTTGATATAGATCAGGTCTGAGCTCTCTTAGAATAATCACATCAGTCTCTTTGCATCTCTCTCTCCTTACCAAGGTAAAAATTACAGAAATAGCAAAATCATGCTGGAGAATCGAGCGACCAACATCCCCATATCTTTATCACAGGCTCACAACTATTTTAAAACTTATTAATTAATGACCCACCATGCAAGGACACATTAAACGAGGTAAGGATAAGGTTTACGTATATTCTACCCACACCAACTCCATTCTGGGATTACACTGGGTATGATGTTGTAGTACAAATAGATGTCAGCCTGAACTAATTGATCAAGAAATACTCTGAGTATTTGTTTATAGAGTCTTATAGAATCATAAGTATCCTTTTAGTTTTATAGAGAATCAAATAAACAGGGGCATCTACTTATTTCTAAATTCAACCGTAGATACCATATCTAATACAACTAAGTAAGATATCTTGAAGATGTATACAATCGTGTTATCGAGAGTGCGCTAAGCATTGAAGTGGGGCTTAAAATGTGTTGAGCACTTCGCCTCACTCAATGTGTGCTTCAGTGTCGTCATTAAGGTTCAAAGACATACTTTTTATTTCCAATGAGCTACTTATGAAAGGCGACACTAAGCAATTGATATTTCACTTTATCATAATTTTTTTTAATTTATTTGTCCATATATTTGTCATTCATGATTATAATTATTTAGTTTGGAATTAACATATATATTCATATCTTCTTTCCCTTTGCACCTTTTTCATTAAAGCCTATGCTTTATTTGCGTTTTGCGCTTAAAGCCCCAACGGACCTTGAAGCTTTTTTGCGCTTTTGGATTTTGATAACACCGGTATGCAAGAGAAAAAAAAATCTCAGAAAATGAGTTTGCAACCTCCATGAGATAGAGGGTTGTTTACAAAATACCATCAATTAATTTACAAAATTTTATGTTAAGTAAATGCTTGCCTCTTAGATTTATAAATAGTGTTTAACAACATTGTTTCATAGTTAGACATAAAGAACAACATGGAATCTAATACACGAAATGTTTTTGCAAAATATTATAAGAAAATGTAGTTTGACACTTGCACCAATCTGCCAGTTTTCAACTTGTATTAAATATGGGCCATTTGGGTTTTATTTAACCCATTCTTGCTCAACCCAGACAAAACCAACCTAGCCCGCTAAGTTATCAACACCACAATGTACTATACTAACTAAGCCAAAATTTTGTTTATAATGGTAATCAGAGGAAATTTTCACAAGGAAACTATTAGGACAAACATTTAGTATAGAGGAAGGAAGGAAGGAAGGAGGGAGAAAGTATTTGTAGCTCGGAGAGCTCCTCAAGGTACTCGGGTGGGCATATATCAGGCTTGGTACATAAACCTTGACCTATTTTAACAAATGTAGGCCCCAATCTGGTGAAAGTCTCCCTAAGCTCAATGGTACGCAATCTCATTTTCCGATCAAGATCCCCGTTCAACCGGTCAAGCCATACTTTTAGTGTGAATGAACCAAGTCCATTGAATATTTGAAGAGCTCTGTTCAGTACCTAGGAAGCAATCAAACAAATTGGAATTGCATCTAATGTGAAGCTGAAATCAGTTTTAAGTGATTTACCATAACTGGGCGAGAGCCATACTTGTTGGCTAAAAGCTCAGGGCTATAAAAAAAAAAGCATCCGCAGCACGTGTCATAGCTCTAGCTTCAGATTGCATATTGTCGGCTCGATCTCTGTTATATGGACCAACTTGAAGGGTTCAACCTGTAACATTACTACTATTGTTCCCACCGGCTACATCTCTGATTGTTGTTGCTATTGTTGAGGCCTCGCCTCCACTAGAGTCATTCGAGCTGTAACAGTTAGTCTTAACTCTCCGTCCGTCGAAGCTTTTCCCCCTGTAGGTCAAACCGAATCGACGCGGGAAGTCAACATAATATAATGATTTGCCACAAAAGAACAACTCATCCTCACAGACTCCCCAACTAAACTAATTAATTTTATGAAAAAGGTTGCTCTACCTAAGTAGTGTGCAAATGAAATAAGAGCAGGCTTGCATGATACCTTAGAAGTTCCCTGTAACACCCATATCCAACAAAGAGATTTTAAAACAATCTATCTCGTTATGTCATAATGTGTATATCAGATTAAAAGCTAGTGATGATCAGCTATATCAATCAATTAACTCAATTCAAACTTCCATTTCAATACTAATAAAAATATCATCTTTAAAGCCACAAGTACGAAACACCCATATGAAATAATTAAGAAAAAACGACTTTTTTATCTTACAACTCATCAAAATCCAGAAAAAAAACTTAAAAAAATTCGAGAACCGTACAAAATTAATCCAAAAGATAGGCTATTAATTCATCAATTTCCTTGTCTAACAAACATACTTTACCTAGGCAAATTTTCTACTTCTTTGAAGAAAATTAGTCTGACATACATAATATACTAACAAAAAAGCTCAACATCAGTATCAACAACAATAATATACAAGTAAATGATCTCTCGTCTCTGGGATGAGAGAATAAGTAGTCTAAGAAAATCCATGATTGATTGAGGCATCCCAATTGGTTATTACTACTCTTCTATCCACAACCCTGTAGAAATCTTGCACACATCATTTCACTTGTTCGTAATCGGATCCACCCCGTGTGAAACCCTAGATGGTGGTGCATGAAGAATCACTAAAACCTTAGTATTTTTCGACTAATATGGCCACTACTTCCAGTGGGGTCAACCCACCGAAGGAATCTACAATTCAAATCACAGAAGGGGAAACTAAATTCAGAGATAATGCACCCAAGTATGTTGATTTATTAAAACCTAAAGTTCACATGCATGAGAATATTAAGATTACTCCTAAATCGGTGGTAATGATGCATGGGGAACCAAGCATAACATGGAAGGCTTCAGAAGTACAGACCATGATATTATAGGAGAATTACAATTTGCAATTGTGGGTAAGTTCTCATATGGTAAATCAGCTATTATGGAATTGAGAAAGATGATTCTAAATCAGTGTGGGATCAAGGGAGATTGTACAATTGGAGTATTGGATGAAAGGTATATTTTGATACGGTTGAATCAATTAGAAAATTACATCAAGGTGTTATCAACCACTGCATATTATATCAAGACTAATAGCAGATTATGGCAAATGAGAATACTTAAATGGGATCCATGGTTCGAGCCTGATGTTGAAACTATAATTGGTGTTGCATGGATTTCATTACCTGATTTGCCTCCTAACTTCTTTGCAACAGAGGCTATTTTCTCAATTGCCTCAGCAGTAGGTAAACCATTAACATTTGATATGGCTACCAAAAATCATACAAGACCAAGTTGTGCACGAGTAAAAATTGAGGTAGACTTGGTAGCTAAATTACCTCATAGGGTGAAGATTAATGAAGAAAATGATGTCACAGGGGAAGTAAAATCAAAATGGATCCATATTCAGTATGACCACAAGCCAAAATATTGTAAAAAGTGTTGTTTACAGGGTCATGATGAGGATTCATATTGGCATATACACCCAGAATTTTTTAAGCAGGAACAAAAACAAAGGGTAGAAAAATCCTTTGAGAAGAATGATTTCAATGTAGAAGGAAATAAGGAAGGGACAGATTCAATAGAGAATAATAGTCATTTGTGGAAGCTGAGAAAGAATAAATACAAGAAAGATAAGTATGGGCACATAATAGGTGAGGTTCAAAAGGAGGATGCAATTTAGACTTCAAATGCATTTAATGTATTAGAACATGGAGAAGTAGAAGAGCAGTAAATAATTAGTACAGCACCAATACATGAGAGTAAAAAAGATTGGGTCAATAGAAGTTTTGAGAAAGATGCAAAGGAATCAACAGCAAAACAAGTTCTCAATACTGAAGATGGTACTAAAGAAAAACAAGAGGATATAAATGGCAAAAAATAGATTGAAGATGCTGAGCAGAAGCAACAAGTAAAAAAAACAGTTGATCATAACAAAGAGCAGGAGCAGGAACAGATAAAGAAAGTTAGTTAGGGACTAGGTGAGCAATAAAATGCCACAAAGGATATCATGGTAAGACAAGAAGGAGAAGGGGGGAAGCACCAAACAATATTGAAGAATATCATGCCTTTGGCAATTGAAGTAGGAAACATGATGGATGATGTGAATAAAGAGAATACAGATATTGATGAGAAAGACTTAGGTCATAATATTGACAATGCAGCACTTGGGGAGATTTATCACCAAAGTAGGTGGATTCAATTAAAGCTAAACAAGAAAGACATAAAAAAAAACACCATTTCAAGATCTGTTTCTAAATGAATGCATTAATCTGGAACATTAGATCTGTCAACACACAGAAAGTATTTACAAAATTAATAAATATGCATAGGAGATATCACTTTGGTTTCATTGGTCTTATGGAACCATTTCAGGAGAGCCATAGTACAGAAGATTAAGAAAGGAGACATGGGATGCAGCATGCAATAGCAAACATTTCAGGAAAAATTTGGGCATTCATGGACTCAAATTTAACTTGTAGTGCAGTGTTTGATGAAGAACAACAAATTACAATCAAGGTGGAAAATCAACAAGCTGGAATAACAGTGATGGTGACTTTAGTGTATGCAAAATGCAATCAAAATGATAGGATGAGGTTGTGGGAAACTCTGAAAGAGACAGCAAATAATATGCAGGAACCTTGGATGATAGGAGGTAACTTTAATATCATAAGAAGAGATAAAGAGAAATTAGGGGGTTTACCAGTAACTTTAGAGGAAACAGGAGATTTTAATCAGTGTATAAGCATTTGTAGTTTAGAGAAAGCTGAGTTCAAGGGAAGCAAATTCATTTGGTGGAATGGCAGAATAGATGTTGATTGCATTTTTAAAAGGTTGGATAAAGTTCTTGTCAATGATAAATGGCAAGGATTATTTCCAGTTACTAAGGTGGAGAATTTGGTGAGAAGTATCTCAGATCATACACCTGTATTATTACAATGTAGCATAATTCAGAAGAAGGTGGTTAAGCCATTTAGATTTCTCAACTTTTGGCTGAAGAAAAAATCATGCTTGGAGGTTATAAGAAATAATTGGAATGTGGAGATAGCAGAGGATCCTTTTAGCATATTTCATCAAAAATTGAAGAATACTAAAGAAGCTTTGACCCAGTGGAGTAAGCAAATTTTTGGAAATATATTTCAAGAGATTGCTACTCTTGAAGAGGTAATTAAAGTGAGAGAGAAGCAATTTCAGAAAGATCCTACTGGGGTAAATAGAGCACAAGCTGAATTAGCTTTACAATTAAAGAGGGAAGAGGAATTTTAGAGACAGAAGGTTGGCTTTGACTGGTTTAAAGATGGTGAAAGAAACACAAAAAATTTTCATACTGTGGTAAGAGGAAGAAGAACACGACTCAAGATCCAAAGAATTCAGAATGATGAAGGAGATTGGTTGGACAATCAAGATGATATTGCTGAGGTTGCAATCAATTTTTATCAAAGGCAATTTCAAAAGTAGAAAGATACTGAGGATTTCACTATGTTGGATGGATTGCCAAAAGTAATATCAGAATTTCAAAATGTGAATTTGAAAAGCATTCCAACTATTGAAGAAGTGAAATTAGTAGTCATGGGTCTAAATAGAGACAGTGCAGCTGGTCCTAATGGTATGATAGGTGCTTTCTTCTAGGATGCTTGGAGCATAGTATTAAATGATCTTCAATAGATGGTAATATCTTTTTTCTGTTTGTATGAACTTCCTAGATTTATCACACATACTAATTTAATGTTGTTACCAAAAAACTTAGTGGTAAATACTTTCTCAAATCTAAGGCCTATATCTCTTAGCAACTTTGTGAATAATATTTTTTCAAGAATCATTCATGAGAGGTTAAAGAGTATGTTACCAGATATAGTATCTGAGAAACATGCAGGTTTTGTTTAAGGGAAAAGCATTGCGGAGAATATCTTAGTGGTTCAAGAGATAGTATCTGAAATCAGGAAGAGAGTTAAAGTCCCTAATTTGATATTAAAGTTGGATATGATGAAGTCTTATGATAGATTTGAGTGGCTATTTCTAACTAAGGTGCTAACAAGAATAGGTTTTTGTAAAGAAATCATAGACATGATTTTTAGGTTATTATCTAATGACTAGTATTCTATACTGATGAATGGACAACCTAAAGGATTTTTTAAGTCCTCCAGGGGTCTGAAATAAGGAGATCTTTTGTCATCTACCCTTTTTTATTATTGCAGGTGAAATGCTATCTAGAATTCTGAAGGATTTCATGGTAAATAAAGAATACAAGTTATTTGGTATGCCTAGAGGGAGTCCAAAAATTAATCATCTAGCCTTTGCAGATGATATAATCATTATACTTAAAGCTGAACACCACACATTGCAATTAGTGACATCAACATTTAAGAATTATGAAAGGGTTTCAGGTCAGAAGATCAACATGGAAAAAAATGCTTTGTATATGCATGGAAGTGTCTCTAATGGAGTAGTAGTCATGGCTGAAGTTGCTACAAGAATATTAAGGCAAGAATTTCCATCCATATATCTAGGATGTCCTATTTTATATATGAGGAAAAAGAAGGTCTATTACTAGCAGCTAATGAATAGAATAAGAAATAAATTGCAGGATTAGAAAGGTAAACTTTATCTTTTGAGGGAAGAGATGTTTTAATCAATCATGTGTTGCAGAGTATACCAATACATTGTTTATCTATTATGAATCCACCTAAGAATGTACTAGATGTTATTCATAAACCCTTTATAAGGTTCTCTTTTAGTAGTTTAGTAGGAGGTAAAGGCAGACATTGGGTATCTTGGTCTAAATTATGTTTACTAGTAGAGGAAGTGGGTCTGGGTTTTAGACAATTACAAGATATATCTACAACTTTGTTTTGTAAACTATGGTGGAATTTCAGGACTTGGAAAACTACTTGAAGTGACTATATGAAGAACAAGTATTGCAGTAAATACCATCCAAAAGAAATTATATGGAAAACAGGAGGAGGATCTCAAGTTTGGAAGAAGATGTTACAAGTGAGATAACTTATAAATCACCTCATTAATTGGAGGTTTAAAGGAGAAGAATCTCACATATGGTATGATAATTGAAGTGGTATTAGTGATTTGTACTCAGTAATACAGGACAGTAAAGAATGGGATGATAGGTATAAGCAAGTCAAGGATTTGGTAATTAATAACCAATGGAATAGGGATGTGTTAATAGAATTGTTCACAGATGATATTGTGGATCACATAAAGCAAAAAGTGAAACCTCCTCATCAACCAGGGCAGGATGATATAGCAATATGGAGCATAGATACAAAAGGAAAGTTTACTGTCAAATCTGCTTGGCAGTATGTGAGGCATAAGGAAAACACTATAGAGTTTTATAAGCAGCTGTGGATAAAAGGATTACCTTTCAAAATATGTTTTTTCATGTGGAGAATATGGAGTGGTAAAGTTGCAGTGGATGCTACAATCAGAAGATGGGGAGTAGAGGGACCATCAAGATGCTGGTGCTGCCAAAATCCAACACAAGAGACTATGTCTCATGTTTTGTTGAGATCACAAATTACTAACAGGACCTGGTCCTACTTTTCTTCTTTTGCACGTATCAACATACAAGGAATGAGCCTGAGGAATACCATTTTTTCTTGGTGGGAAGCACCAGTCAAGGCAAGGGAAAAACCATACTATAGAGCAATTCCAGCAATCATAATATGGGAGTTGTAGAGGAGAAGAAATTCTCTGAATCATAATGGCAAAGAAATAGCAGAGCAGAGGTTAATATTTAATGTGACTAGGTATCTAAGGATGTTGCTTAAAGTTAGAAATCTAGCAATGGAGTTCCTATATGAATGGCCAGATATCTTAAAGCAGTTCAATCAATTGAAGCCTAAACTTACAGCTATACTAGTTATATGGGAGGTACCAGCACAGGATTGGGTAAAATATAATACGGGTGGAGTATCAAAAGGAAATCCTAGAAAAAGTTCATGGGCATTTTGCTTAAGAGACCAAAATGGAGATCTAATACATGTAGCAGTGTAACGCCCCGAATCTAGTACCCAGAATGCTACACGGTGCTCATGACCTCGAAGGACCACAAGCTAACCCATGACTGATATTTGTACCTAAATACTTCATAATATACTGTGTAAATGCGGAAATAAAGGTTGTAAGGCCATAAGGTTCAAAACTGAGACATAATATCAAATAAAATATAACATCTACGCGGGGTATGAAATACCCAAAACAAACTAATAAACTAACTAAACATGATAGTCTGAAAAGCCTCTAACTGTCTGAATAAGGAGTTGATGGGACATGTCCCCAACTAACTCAAACTACTGAAATAAACTAAGTACTAGAATAATAAGATAATGCTCATGTCCTCGAAGGATGAGGACTCACTGTTGACTCAAATTGCTGAGTACTGGAATGCAACTGATGCTCTAGAACTCGTGCTTCTGAACATATGGTATAAAACACTATAGAGCAAATACGTCAACACGATTGAATGTACTGGTATGCATGTGAGGTAGGCTGAATGCAAATGGTTCACATGCATGAACTATATAACTGACTGAACAACATGAATGTGAGAATACATGTGTGAATACATAATAAATATAATTGAGTTCGTGATAACATGATTACTGAATCTGAGTACTGATAACATAAGATACTGATAATCGTATAACTAAAATAACTAATACTGAGCGACTGTATCTAAAAGTCTAGTTTCTGATGGAACTACCTTAGTTTCATTCTGTTCTAGGGTGACTGCATCTGACAGTCCTAAATTCTGTAGAACTATCTGAGTTCTATTACTGAGACTGAATGTCTATATCTGACAGTCCTGATTTGTAACTAAAACTATAGGAAGTAGTTATCTAACTGACATGCCTTATATAACGCAATATATTAGTGTTGGGGTCCAATCTGTAACCCCAATTGGAAGGGTGTCAATATCGCATCACTAGTAAGGACAAGCTATGGGTGACCCTCATCTGGTAGTGTCCCCAAAAGAGAATGATGGGACCCTCATCTGACAGTGTTTATCCACCCCAGCAACCCTTATCTGACAGTGTTGACGTCTCAACCTATGCTGGATACATAATTCTGGAATACAAGGATGACTTCTAAGAATCACACCCTTATCTGACAGTATGTGTTCCCATCCTTACTTGGTGCTAATTCCTTCTCCCATCTGAATAGACACTGAACATGGACTACTGAACTGAACTGGATTGAATTAACTGAGTTTCTATTGACTGACGAAATAGTACTGAGATTACTGTATTTGTTACACTCTAGAAAAATGGGTCCCGGAGCATCACACGGTGCTTGAGGCTACGAGTAGCCCCAAGCTAACCCTTTGAGCCATTTTCATTCAGTTCAACACAAATCAATGGGGTTTCCATAAATAACCCTCAAATATCAACAGAGTAATCATCATCCAAGAATAAAAGAATTTCAAAAAGGTAACAAAATACGACTTATTAGTCAACTCCCAACATCTATACTAGTCTGAAAAGCCTCTAAGAAAACCAATAAAACCAGCGAGTCATTGAGACATGCCACAACTAACTCATACTCAATTACCAAATGTAAACAATTCCGTGAAACCAACATCAGACATCACGTCCTCGGAATATGAGGACTCACCACGACAGAAGATGTAGAACAGCGTGCCCTAAGAATCACTGTCGAACCTGGAACTGAGCACCTGAACCTATATTCTGAGAAAATGCATCCCACATCTGAAGATGTGGGTCAGCACCATGGAAAGGAACCGAGTATATGGGGGTGTATGCAGTTGTATAAACATCATCATTATAAATATTTATAAGAAATATGCAGGATATATGAAAGACTCACATAGCCTAAAGAAAATCATCAAAATCATGAGAAGATCAAATAAGTACTATAACACATGTGAGTCATCATATAATTTGTCAATCACTTTTAGTTCATCAAGAATATCAATTCTCATAATGTAAATATCATTTAAATCTTTCGAAAGAATAACTTTCGCAATTCCACTTTCAAATCACTTCACCATTCACCATAGACACAATGAAACACACACACACTGGGAGATCCTATAACCAACATAAATCATGTGAGCTACATGGAGTCCAACATACAACCCACATTGGGGAGAGCCGTCCTATCCTTGCCATCGGAGTAGGACTATCGATATCAAATCCACACAAACTACTGATCACTATATAAATCAACCTCAGGCTCACTCCTACGGGGCACGTAGTTCTAGGGAAGTAAGGTCGCTTTATACCTCCCACTCGGTGCTAAAGATTTCTCCCGAACTTAGTTCAGATCATTTCAAAGACAATCCACGACAAAATAATTTCAGTAATATTTCAGTAATATATAAATATACATTGGGAGCCATCATGCTTCCCATCTATTAAAATCAATCATGTTGTGGATTTCTTTCACACTCGAGTTCAAAACAACTCCATTAAGACCAAAAGGTCAAATCACTCAAAATATCTCAAATATTCAACATCAACGTGCTTATAACACACACTTTCTAAAAAAAAACACAATTTCCAATAGGGATTCACGACCCAAATATTAAAATCATGATAAATATCGTTCAAGATTCATGCTTTAAATCTCCACACATGTAAATTCATCTTTCAAAATCATAATCATCAAGATTTCATAATAATCATCATAAGATATGGGTTCATGCTTCAAATTCGTAAAAAATCAAATAAAAATCATGCCTTTGTAAAGAAAATTACTTTTGGGCACAAGAACGAAAGAGAGTTTTTATTGAAAAACCCCACGTACCTTGAATAATGAACTTTAGATCGATACTCATTTTTTAGATTTTAATCGTGCCTTTGAATAATGGTTCTTGGAGTTCTTGAACTAGAAACTTGGAATCTTGAATAAATTTACAAAATTAATGGTGAACTTTGGAGGTTCTTGAAGTTGGATGTAGGAGCTTAGGGTTTTCTTTTTGAGGGAATTTGATGAAATATAACATATAATGCTTCTAATAGGCTTTAATATAGGGTTTGGACGGATTTTAGGTGGGGGAAAAGACAAAAACACCCCTAAAAATCAAATAATTCTCCAATCTGTTCTTTGGTGGACTGTTTTGATAGTCTAAAGTAGATCAACCATAATGTTTTACTCCGATATCCAAATTGGATGAAACCAATTTCATTAGAAAGAGGACTTTCATATCTCTCCATTGATATATAGTATCTCACCCAGATCATTGTGTAAGAGGAGTTATGATCGTTTAAAGTTGGAGAAAAAATACGCCAGGCCTCAGTACTTTTTCCTACACGTTTTACTGTTCACTACTATTCACGGTTCGATCGGAATATTCATAACTCGTCGCTCAGGTGTCCATTTTGGATGATCCATATATCGTTGGAAAGCTTATTCGATACTCTACGCAATGGTGGGTCATAATCTAAGACATTCCACACGAAAAATTTATAATTCATTCTAGAAGATAGAATCCAACACGTTTACGCACAAAATTTCAATGAAAAATTTCCTAGGGTATTACAAACGTGCACCATGTTCTTCAGCCATAATTCTCTATCTCAAATCATAAACACAAGGCACACATAATCTATTCTTATATCTTAGTACACCATCTCCCCCTTGGGAGAAAACCTCTACCTTTTGGTCTTTAACCAACTCCTTCAGTTTGACCAAACTAGAATCCATATCTTGTTTCTCTTTCACTTCTGAAACTAGGGAAGATTCGGAACTACTCTGAACCCAAACATTCACTTCAGCTGAATTAACCAACCTAACACCCAATCTAGCCAAATGATGAACTTCTCGAGCTAACTCTTTCTTATCATTCTCCACATGAGCAACACTGCCTATAGACAACCTACTAAGGGGGTCTGCCATTCATTTGCCTTGCTCGAATGATACAACACACTCATATCATAATCCTTCAACAACTCCAACCACCTTCTCTGACGAAGATTCAACTCCCTCTGAGTAAACACATATTGTACACTTTTGTGGTCCATGAACACATCAACATGCACACCATACAGATAATATCTCCATATTTTCAAAGCAAACACCACAGCAGCTAATTCCAGGCCATGGTTTGGGTAATTCTTTTCATGAGGCTTCAAATGTATAGAGGCATAGGCTATGGCATTACCTCTATGCATCAACACACAACCCAAACCAACTCTAGAGGAATCACAATAAACAACAAAGTCGTCTGTACCATCAGGTAATGCTAGAACTGGGGCTGAAGTATGTCGAGTCTTCAACGCCTGAAAACTTTTCACGTAGGAATCTGACCACAGGAACTTAACTTTTTTTTGGGTTAATCTAGACATCGGGGATCCAATAGATAATAAACCTTCAACATAATGGTGGTAGTAACCAGCTAGACCCAAGAAACTCCGAATGTCTAACAGAGAGATACGTCTAGCCCAATTTCTTATGACTTTTGTCTTTTGGGGATTGACTCTAATGCCATCAGCGAAAATAATATGACCGAGAAAGGCTACAGATCTTATCCAAAATTCACGCTTGCTGAATTTGGCAAACAATTGATAATCTCTAATAGTTTGCAAGACAGTTCTAAGATGATCTGCATGGTCATCCTCATTGCGGGAGTATACCAGGATCTGATCTATGATTACAATGACAAACATGTCAGTTACTATTTAAACACTTGATTCATGAGGTCCATGAAAGATGCTGGAGCATTGGTTAGTCCAAAAGACATGACTAGAAACTCAAAATGACCATAGCTGGTTCTAAAAGTGTCTTTGGAATATCACACTCCCTTACTTTAAGCTGATGATAGCCGGATCTAAGGTCTATCTTTGAAAAATAACTGGCACCTTGTAATTGATCAAATAGGTCATCAATTCTAGGAAGAGGATATTTGTTCTTGACTGTCACCTTATTTAGCTAACAATAGTCAATACACATACGCAAAGAACCATATTTCTTTCAGACGAATAGGACGGGAGCGCCCCATAGGGAAACACTAGGTCTTATGAAACCTTTATCTAAAAAATCTTTGAGTTTCTCTTTCAAATCTTTAAGCTCTGCGGAAGCCATATGATATGGAGGGATAAAAATAGACTGAGTATTTGGAAAAAGTTTAATACCAAATTCTATCTCTCTATCGGGAGGTACCCCTGGGAGATATTTTGGAGAGACATCAAGAAACTCACTTACTCCATTAATGGACTGAACTATTGGAGTCTCAGACTTTGTATCTTTAACTCGAAATAGATGGTAAATGCAACCTTTGGAAATAAACCTTCCGACCATAAGATAAGATATGAAATGACTCTTGGGAGACGTTGAATTACCTACCCACTCGAAGACTATCTCATTTGGAAACTGAAACTTTACCACACGGGTGCAACAATCTATAAAAGGATAACAGGAATAGATCCAATACATACCAAGAATAAGATCAAAATCAACCATGTCTAACTCTATTAAGTCTGCTAACATGACTCTATGAAAGACAGTGTAGACACTTCTTGTAGATTTGCTTAGCAATAACTGATCCACCTACTAGAGTAGAAACTAAGAAAGGCTCAAGGATCTCTTCAGATTTTATCTCAAAATTTGCAACAACTAACGGGGTCACGTAAGAGAAACCTTACCTATGGTCTAACAACATATAAACATCAAAATGAAAGACACGAAGCATACCGATAACAACATCTGGAGAATCCTCCTACTCCTGGCGAGATGGTAAGGCATAGAAATGATGCTAGCACTGACCGCCTCCGGTACTGGCTGAAGTGCCCTGGGGAGGGGCTGGGCGACCTAGAGAAGCTGGTGCACTATTATCCTGAGTCTGGGAATGTGCATATCTATTTCCCGTCAAGCATGCGGGTATTCCTTGATTTTGTGACACTCCTAGCCACAACTACAACAACTTTTCTGACCCCACAAATATTTACCTCCATGATTCTTACTATAATTTGGACATAGGGGATGATTAGGCTTCCCACACATGCTATTCTGGGATCTGGACATAGAAGACTTACCCCACTGTTTTGGTCTATTTTTGGGTGTGGGAGCACTGGCAGAAGAAGGTGTGGGCATAGATGAACAATTCTGAAACTGCGAACGATTTCCTCCTCCATACCTATTCTGACCATAATTAAACTACCCTGTTCTAGCCTTCTTATTTAATTTCTCTTTCCTTCATCTTCTCTGCCTCAATCTGCTGAGCATACATCATCAATCTAGAAAGATCCATGTCTCTATTGAGCATAGCCGTTCTATACTCCTTAACTACCAATCCAAACACACCGGTTACAAACTTACGCATGCTAGACCTAGAGTCAACCATATGATCAGGGGCATACTTAGACTACTGGCTGAACTTGAGGCAATACTTCTTCACTGTCATAGAGCCCTGCCTTAGGTTCATGAACTCTTTTATCTTAGCTTCTCTCATGTTAAGTGGGAAGAATTTGTCTAAGAATGCATCCAAAAAAATCTACCAAGTCATGGGAGCTGCGTTCTCTCATCTACTTTTCTTACACATCACCACCCAATCATGAGAAACATCCTTCAGCCTATAGGTAGCCAATTCTACACTCTCCTCTTTAGAAACATAGATAATTCAGGTGATCTTCTTCCTCTCATCAAGATAAAGTAGTAGGTCCTCACCTGCCTTCGACCCAAAGAATTCTGAAAGATTCATTCTCAAAAAAATTCTAATTCTGGATGTGGCTTAGTCTCCATCTTGCTTTGGTGAGGATGTAGCCTGATGGTTACCTAAAAATTTGCTTTTACAGCTTGGGCTAGCGCCTGAAAGGTAGCTCGGAACTCTGCATGTGACATATTATCACTCAAAGGATCTGCGGGCTGAGGTGGCTGGTTATCATTTCTACGGGCATTAGCTCTTCGAGGAGGCATATTCTGTCATAAAAGAGCATGAGTTAATAGTAGATAGAGATAGTTGTAAGAACGATGGATTATGAAAAAAAGAGAAGATTTTCCTAAAATGCTCCATAGCCTCTTGCTCATAGATGTGGCATGCTTCACACCGGTGAACAAGACTCTATGTAATGTGGCTTGTCTGACTCCCTAGAACTCTCTAAACCTTAGGCTCTAGTACCAAGTTTGTAACACCCTAAAATCTGATTCTCAGAATACCACACGGTGCTCTGAACTATAAGTAGTCCTGAGCTAACCCTGATAGCTTTCTATTAGCTCTGAATCTGAAATAGGGAAATATGAATATACAATATTGACAATGTGGAAAACTATCTAAAAAGTCTGAGTATATCTGAAAATACTGATCATATAAATCTAATAAAACAAATACTGAAAGGTCTAAATACGATATCTAAAATCTATGACTGAATCTAGTAGTCCGATAAGCCTCTACTAACTGAATCTAGAGAGTCACTGGGATAAGCCCCAGCTGACTCAGCCTATCTGAAAAGAGTAATGAAAATATTTACTAGCAATTGGAAATCTGAATAGTTAAGTCCCTGAACCAAGAGGATTCACCAACTACAGGGATGTAGATAAAATGCTCAAAAATCACTCTCACTGCTGAGACTGAGCACCTGAACCTATATTATTGGACAATGTAGCACACAGACTTATATGTGGATCAGTACTTTGATGATCTACTAAGTATGTGGGGGTGCATGAAATAAGTAAACAATATCATCACAATTTATAGAAAACATAATGCAAGCTAAATATAAATAACCCACTTAAGCTTGATTAATCTGAAATCTGAAAGTCAAATCATGAATAATAACACATGCAATCTAAATCTTATGAGCCATTACACTTAGTTCTGAAATCTATATTCTATTCTTATTCTCAAATCATATAGGCTGAATAAATTCTGAAACTTATTCTGCATGTCTTAAGGCTTCAAATCAATTAATTTGTTTTAAGAGTAGGGGACATCAATTTGGGAGGTACTTCTAACCGACATACACCATATAAGCATCTATGGAGTCCCACAACTGGCCCCGTTAGGTAGAGTTGTTCTACCCTTGCCATAGAAATAGAATAATCTAATCTGAGTGATCACAATCTGAGTCATCCACGTAGAAGTGGGAATAATTTAAAAATCTGTTCCTACGATGGCACGTAGTTCTAGGTATGAAAACATAGTAACTTACCCATCTCGGTGAAAAATACTACTCCTATCATATGCTCAAAATCTTAAGAAACCCACTTCAAAAAAATAGCACAAAGGTTTACAAGAAAACCAAATATACTTTTCTTTCTTTAAATCTCAAGTTATCTGAATAAAGTGGATTTTTATCTTAGCTTAAGACAAAAAGGTCAAATCTTTGTCAAAATCTATGAGTAATCTTATCTAAGGGTGATCATAGCACAAATAATCGTGAAATAACAATCTTAAATTGGGGCTTAACGACCCATGCGTCAATCTTTTCATTAAAACATCTAAAATTCATGCTTGATAATTTAAACACTTTTAATTCATCATAAAATCTGGAAATTTCAACAATACACATGGAAATATAAATATAATCATGTAATTCAACTTCTAAATCATGGGAAACCTCATAATCTTGCAAATAATGACCATGGGTATAAACCCTAACTTGAATTTCATGGAAAATCATATAAGTTGCAGTAAATTTGTAATTAAAATAAAGTTTTGGGCCCATGGATGAAAGAATAATCCTTGTTCAAAGCCCACATACCTTAATTGATGAACTAGAAGCTAAGACTTGAATCCTGGATCTCTATTGATGCTTTGGAGATGAATTGTTAATGCTCTTGTATTGGGAATCCTTAATCTTGAATTATCTTGGAGAATTAATGAAGGAATTTTGGGTTTTTTTGTATAAGCCTTAGGGTTTTGATTGAGAGAGAATGATGAATGAAGCATAAGGTGTTTTGAAATTTGATAAATCTTATATTTTTGGATGGATTTGGGACTAGGTACTTTACCAAATACCCCTTTTAAACTCATAAATAGAACTGAAAAAATGACCAAAATCCTAACTTTTTGCCTTGGCGCGACGCGCCACTATCACGCCAAACCACTAGAAAATGCCAACTAGGAAATATGCATGGTGGCGCGATGTGGTGGTATCGTGTTGCCACCTTGGTTGGGACCTGGAAACTTGATGTGATGCACCAATATCGCGGACATTCACTAGAATAGGACAATTAGGGATTTGGCCCTCTCCGCGATATGCCAATATTGCGGAGAGCCACTGGAAATTGACAAATTTGAATTTTCTTATCTTCACGACGTGCTAAAGGCCCGGGTGGCACACTGCCAACTTAAAAGTGCGATAACTCCTTCACCAAGTGTCGGAATTGGGCAAATTTGGTATTGATGGAAAGCTTAATCAATTTCCCACACCATGAAAAGTCTAAATCCAAAGAATTCCATACAAAATAATTATTATCTATTTTGGAATCTATTCTTTAACATTCTAGGGATGGATTTTAGCTAGTAAAAGTATAGGGTACTTCAATATCTCCCCCTAGGAAACATTCATCCTCGAATGTTACTAGTAAAGCTGAAATTTCTAAGGAATCTGAGAATATAAGATAGCATGCACAACTAAAATAAAGTGGGGCTAAGTCCCCGTCTTGCTGAAGTGGGGTTGCAGCCTGACGGGTACCCTGAACATTAGCTATCACAACATGGGCTAGCTCCTAAAAGGCAGCCCAAAACTCTGCATGTGACATATTCTCATTCAAAGAATCTGCGGGCTGAGATAGTTGTTCTAATTCAAAGAATCTGCGGGCTGAGATAGTTGGTTATCATTTCTGCATGCTCGACAAGGAGGAATTTTCTGTCAGGCGAAAGCACAAGTTAGAAGCAGATAGAGACACTAAATGCACAATAGATCATGAAATAAGAGATTATTTTCTAAAACGCTCCATAGCCTCTTGCTCATAGATGTGGCATGCTTTACACCGATGATCAAAACTCTACATAATGTGGCTTGTCTGACTCCCTAGGACTCTCTAAACCTTAGGCTCTGATACCAAGTTTTTAATGCCCCAAAATCTGTTTTTTGGGATGCTACACGGTGCTCCGAACTACAAATAGTCCTGAGCTAACCCTGGATGCTTTTCTACTATATCTGAATCTCAAAATAGGGGAAATAAGAATATATAAACATAATAAATGCAGAAATCTTATCTGAAACATACTAATCTCACAAGTCTCGGTAGAACAATAATGAAAAATCTGAATACTAAATCAAAAGTCTAAAACTGAATCTAGTAGTCCGACAAGCCTCTACTGACTGAATCTAGAGTCACTAGGACAGGCCCCAGCTAATTCAAACTGTCTAAAATGAATAATAAAGCGTCTACTAATAACTGAAAATATGAATAACTACGTCCCGAACTATGAGGACTTACCAACTGCAGGGATATAGATGAGATGCTCGAAAATCACTCACGTTGTTGAGACTAATCATCTGAACCTACATTATGAGACAATGTAGCACATAGATGTATATGTGGATTAGTACTTTGGTGATGTACTGAGTATATAGGGGTGAATGCAATAAGTAAACAATGTCATCACAATTTATAAAATCATGCATGCTAAATGAAAATAACTCACAGAGGCTTGAGAAATCTAAAAACTGGAGATCATAATTCATGAACAATAAAGCATATTGAATAGATCTTGTGAGCTGTTACATTTAATTCTAAGTTCTGTTCTTTTCTAAAAACTACTACATTATCTTGTTAACTGTAAAGGGGAATAATTCATCTCAAGACTTTAGGAATCTTAAAACCATAGTCTCCAAAACACATACTTTTATCCTAAGTCTTTAAGCCAATAGACTATTTTAAGAGTAGGGGACATCTTTTGGGGAAGTTCTTCTAACCGACATACACCATGTGAGTATCTATAGAGTCCCATGTCTTGCCCCCATTGGGTAGGGCCGTTCTACCCTTGCCATTGGAATAGAACTTCTTATCTTATATGATCACAATCTTAGTCATCCACGTAGAAGTGGGGATAATCTTAATCCTATGGTGGCACATAGTTTTGGGGTGTGAAACCATAGTAACATACCCATCTCGGTGCTAAATACTACTCCCATTCTTATGCTCAAAATCTTAAGAAAATCCACTTCAAATTAGCACAAGGGTTTACAAAAAAACCAATTATGCTTTTCTTTCTTTAAATCTCAAGTCACATGAACAAAGTGGATTCTTTATCTTAGCTTAGGACCAAAAGGTCTGATCTTTAACAAAAATCTGAGAATTGTCTTATCTTAGGGTACTCATAGCATAAAAAATCATGAAATAACAATCGTTAACTAAGGGCTGGGAGAACGACCTAAGTACCCCTTTTAATCTTTGAAACGTAACTGGAAAAACAAACTTTTTGCGAACTGGGTGGCCACCGCGATGCGCTACTATCGTGGTGGCTCACTGGAAATGGACAAGTAGGAACTGGGCTTTCACCGCGATACGCCACAATCATGGAGCCCCTTTAGTTTGTAATTTTGACTACTGGCGCGACGTGCCAGTATCGCGAGGTCTCACTAGAAATTACCAAATGGGAAATTGGGCCTCTCCGCGATGCGCCAAAATTACGGAGTCTCACGAGAAATTGACAATTGTGATTTTATGCTACTCCGTGATGCACTAAGGGCCTATATCACGGTGTTTTATGACTGGAACTTAAAATAGCCATAACTCTTTCACCGATTGTCGGATTTAGGCGAATTTTGTATTGATGGAAAGATTATTCAATTTCCCACGTAATGGGAAGTCTAAATCTGAAGAATTCTACACGAAATAAATAGTATTTATTTTGGAAGCTATCCCATAACATTTTAGGGATAAATTCAAGCTAGGAAAAGTCCCAGTGTATTACAATATCTCCCCCTTGGAAACATTAGTCCTCGAATATTGCTGGTTAGACTAAGAGTACTGAGGAAAATCTGAAGCAATAGAATAGCATGCACAATCGAAGTAAATTGCAAAACTGAATCTAAATCATGTTGAGTTTCTGAGTAGTTCTGTGAGTGCATGAACTTACATAAGGACAACTATATAGCTGAATATATGATTAGAAAAGAACCGAATCAAGGAAGAGTATTACCTTAGGCTAAATCTGAGTTTGTGGATAAGAGGCGAGGGTACTAAGCTCGCATATCTGCTTCTGTTTCCCAAGTGGCACCCTCAAATGATTGATTCCGCCAAAGAACTTTGACCATGGGAACTTCTTTGTTCCTTAGTCTAAGGATATGATGATCTAAATCTCAACTAGAATCTCTTCATATGAAAGGTTGTTCTGAATATCTGAGCTTTCTAAAGGAACTATAACGGTGGAGTCACCGATGCACTTCTTAAGCATAGAGACGTGAAATATAGGATGAACGGCTGACAAGTCTGCTGGAAAATCAAGCTCATAAGCTACTTTCCCAATATGACTCACAATTCTGAAAGGTCCAACAGATTGGGGACTAAGCTCCCCCTTCTTGCCAAATCTCTTCACCCTTTTTATGGGTGAAACCTTCAGATACACTGGATCACCAACCTCAAACTCGAGGTCCCTTATTCTCACATATGCATAGGATTTCTGATGACCTAGGATGTTTTCAATCTTCTCCTAATCAACTTAACTTTCTCCATAGGTTCGTACACTGCATCAAGCCCTAGCCAAGCGACTTCACCCATCTCAATCTAACCTATGGGTAATCTACATCTCCTTCCATAAAGATCCTCAAATGGGGCCATCTGAATACTAGAATGATAACTGTTATTATACGCAAACTCGATAATGGAAAATGCTTATCCCAATTACCTTTCAAATCAAGAGCACATGCCCTCAACATATCCTCTAGAGTATGGATGGTCCTCTCTGCTTGACCATCTTTCTGAGGGTGGAAATTTGAAATAAGATGGACTTAGGTACCAAGACCCTTCTGAAAGCCTCTCCAAAACTGGGAAGTAAACTGAGTACCCCTATCTAAGATTATAAACAAGGAAACTCTATGCAATCTGACTAACTCTCGAATATACAACTTAGCATAATCCTCAGTTGTATGGGATGTATAAACTGGCAAGAAATGTGCTGACTTAGTCAATCTATCTACAATAACTCAAACCGAATCATAATGATGACGCGAATGGGGTAAACCAGTCACAAAGTCCATATGACCTTTTCCCACTTCCAATGGGGGATGAAAAACTGTTGCAACGTACTACCAGATCTTTGGTGCTCTACCTTAACTTGTTGATAAGTCACACACTTAGCTATGAACTCTGCTATATCTCTCTTCATACCACTCCACAAATAGATTTCCTACAAGTCATGGTACATCTTGATAGCATCTGGATGAATAGAATAACGTGCACTATGTGCTTCAGCCATAATTCTCTGTCTCAACTCATCAACACAAGGTACACACAATCTATTCTGGTATCTCAACACGTCATCTCCCCCTTAGGAGAAAACCTCTACCTTTTGGTCTTTAACTGACTCCTAGAATCTGACCAAACTAGAATTCAGGTCTTGCTTCTCCTTCACTTCTGAAACTAGGAAAGATTAGGAACTACCATGAACCCAAACATTCCCTTCAGCTGAGTCAACCAACCTAATACCCAATCTAGCCAAACAATGAACTTCTCGAGCCAACTCTTTCTTATCATTATCCACATGAGCAACACTTCCCATTGACAATCTACTAAGGGCGTCTGCCACTATATTGGCCTTACCCGGATGATACAACACACTCATGTCATAATCTTTCAATAATTCTAACTACCTTCTCTGCTGAAGGTTCATCTCCCTCTGAGTAAATATATATTGTAAGCTTTTATGGTCTGTTAACACATCAACATGCACACCATACAGATAGTGCCTTCAGATTTTCAATGCAAACACCACAGCAGCTAATTCAAGATCATGGGTTGGGTAGTTCTTTTCATGAGGCTTAAGTTGTCTAGAGGCATAGCTATGAGCTTACCTCTCTGCATCAACACACAACCCAAACCAACTCTAGAGGCATCACAATACACCACAAAATCATTTGTACCGTTGTATAACGTTAAGACTGGGGTTGTAGTAGGTCGAGTCTTCAACTTCTAAAAACTCTTCTTGCTGGAATCTGACCACTGAAACTTAACTTTTTTGGGGTTAATCTAGACATCAGGGATGCAATAGATGAGAAACCTTCAACAAAACGGCGGTAGTAACCAGCTAGACCCAAGAAACTCTTAATGTCTAATAGAGAGATAGGTCTAGGCCAATTTCTTAAGGCTTCTGTCTTTTGGGGATCTACTCTAATGCCATCAGCAAAAATAATACGACCAAGAAAGGCGACTGAACTTAGCCAAAATTTGCGCTTGCTGAATTCGTCAAACAATTGATGATCTCTAAGAGTTTCCAAGATGATTCTAAGATGATCTAAATGGTCATCCTCGCTATTGGAGTACACAAGGATATAATCTATCAATACTATGACAAACATATCTAGATATTGTTTGAACACTAGGTTCATGTGATCCATAAAAACTATTGGAGCATTGGTTAGCCCGAAAGACATGACTAGAAACTCAAAATGACCATAACGAGTTCTGAAAGCTTTCTTTGGAATATCACATTCCCTTACTTTAAGCTAATGATAGCCAGATCTAAGATCTATTTTTGAGAAATAACTTGCACCTTGGAGTTGATCAAATAAGTCATCAATTATAGAAAGAGGATATTTGTTCTTGACTGTGACCTTATTTAGCTGACGATAGTCAATGTACATTCACAAAGAACCATCTTTCTTTCATACGAATAGGATGAGAGTGCCCCATAGAGAAATATTAGGCCTTATGAAGTCTTTATCTAAAAGATTTATGAGTTACTCTTTCAACTCCTTAAGCTCTGTGGGAGCCATACGATATGGAGGGATAAAAATAGGCTGAGTATCTGGGAGAAGGTTATTACCAAATTCTATTTCCCTATCAGGAGGTACCCCTAGGAGATCTTTTGGACAAACTTCAGGAAATTCATTGACCACTCGAACAGACTGAAGGATTGGAGTCTCAGACTTTATGTCTTTAACCCGAACTAGATGATAAATGCAACCTTTGGATATCAACTTTCTGGTTTTGAGATAAGATATGAAATGACTCTTAGGAGATACTGAATTACCTGACCACTCAAAGATTGGCTCATCTGGAAACCGAAACTTCACCACATAGGTGTGACAATCTATAGAGGCATAACAGGAATGGAGCCATTCCATACCAAGGATAAGATCAAAATCAACCATATCTAACTCTATCAAGTTTGCTAACATGACTTTATGAAGGATAGTGATAGGATACTTTTTATAGATTTATTTAGCAATAACTAACTCACCTACTGGAGTAGAAACCAAGAAAGGCTCAAGGATCTTTTCAGAACTTACCTCAAAATTCACATTAACTAATGGGGTCACATAAGAGAAAATTACCTAGGGTCTAACAGCACATAAACATCAAAATGAAATACACGAAGCATACCAGGAACAACATCTGGTGAATCCTCCTGCTCCTAATGGGATGGTAAATCATAAGATCGATTCTAGCTCTGACCGCCACTAGTACTAGATGATGCGTCCTGAGAAGGGGCTGGGCGACCTAGAGGAGCTGGTGCACTATTAACCTAAATTTGGGGACGAACATCCCTACATCCTTGTCTAGCATACAGGCACTCTTTGATTTCGTAACCCGGCTGGCCACAACCATAACAACCTTTTTGGCCCCATAAATACTCGCCTAGATGGGTCTTACTACACTTAGTACACTGAGGATAACTAGGCCTACCACTCACACTATTCTGAGATCTGGACATAGAAGAGTTACCCCACTCTTCCTGCCTGTTTCTGTGCACAGGAGCACTAGTTGAAGAAGGGGCAGACATAGATGACCAATTTAAAAACTGTAAAAAATTTCCTCCTCCAGACCTATTCTGACCATATTCAAACTACCCTGTTCTAGCTTTTTTATTTACTCTCTCTCTTTCCTTCATCTTTTCTGCCTCAATCTGTTGAGAATGCATCATCAATCTAGGAAGATCCATGTCTCCAATGAAAACAGCAGTCCTACACTCCTTAAATACCAACCGAGACACACCAATCACAAACTTACTCATGCTTAACCTAGGGTCATCAATCTGATCAGGAGCATACTTAGAAAACTGGCTGAACTTAAGGCAACACTCTTTCACTATCATTGAGCCTTGCCTCAGGTTCATGAATTCTTCTATCTTAGCTTTCCTCATCTCACGTGGGAAGAACTTGTCAAAGAACACATCCTAAAATGTCTGCTAAGTTATAAGAGTTGTATTCTGCCCTCTACTTTTCTTTCACATCACGACCCAATCATGTGCAATATCCTTCAGCCTCTAGGATAACCGTTTTACACTATTTTCTTTAGAAACAAGCATAATTCAGTTGATTTTCTTCACCTCATCTATATACAACTATGGGTCCTCACCTACCTTCGACCCAAAGAACTTTGACGGGTTTATTCTCATAAAATCTCAAATTCTGGCTGTGGCAAAGTCCCCGTCTTACTGAAGTGGAGCTGCAACCTGATGGTTACCCTGAACATTAGCCGTCACAGCTTGGACTAGCACCTGAAAAGTAACCCGAAACTTTGCATGTGACACATTCTCATTCAAAGGATCTGCAGGCTCAAGTGGTTGGTTATCGTTTCTGTGTGCTCGATGAAGTGGCATTTTTTGTCACATGAAAGCATGAGTTAGAAGCAGATAGAGACACTAAATTCATGATAGATCATGAAAGGAGAGATGATTTCCCAAAATGCTTCATAGCCTCTTGCTCATAGATATGGCATGCTTTACACTGATGATCAATACTCTACGTAAAGCAGCTTGTTTGACTCCCTAGGACTCTTTAAATCTTAGGCTCTATACCAAGTTTGTAATACCCCAAAATCTGATTCCTGAGATACCACACGGTGCTTTAAACTACAAGTTGTCCTGAGCTAACCCTGGCTGCTTTTCTACTACATCTGAATCTCAACATAGGAGAAATATGAATATGAAAACATAATAACTAAGGAAATCTTATCTGAAACATACTAATCTCACAAGTCTCGGTAGAACAATACTGAAAAATCTGAATACTAAATCAAAAGTCTAAAACTGAATCTAGTAGTCCGACAAGCCTCTATTGACTGAATCTAGAGTCACTGGGACAGGCCCCAACTGACTCAAACTGTCTAAAATGAATAATAAAGCGTCTACTAATAACTGAAAATATGAATAACTAAGTCCCCGAACTATGAGGACTTACTAACTGCAGGGATGTAGATGAGATGCTTGAAAATTACTTACGTTGTTGAGACTGAGCACCTGAACCTACATTATGAGACAATGTAGCACATAGACGTATATGTGGGTTAGTACTTTAATGATGTACTGAGTATATGGGGGTGAATGCAATAAGTAAACAATGTTATCATAATTTATAAAATCATACATGCTAAATGTAAATGACTCACAGAGGCTTGAGAAATCTGAAAACTGAAGATCATAATTCATGAACAATAAAGCATATAGTATAGAACTTGTGAGCCATTACATTCAATTCTAAAATATGTTCTTTTCTGAAAACTACTACATTATCTTGTCAACTGTAAGGGGAATAATTCATCTCAAAACTTTAAGAATCTTAAAACCATAGTTTCCAAAACGCATGCTTTTATCTTAAGGCTTTAAGCTAATAGACTATTTTAAGAGTAGGGGATATCTTTTTGGGAGGTTCTTCTAACCGACATACACCATGTGAGCATCCATGGAGTCCCACGTCTTGCCTACGTTGGGTTGGGTTGTTCTACCCTTGCCATCGGAATAGAACTTCTTATCTTATGTGATCACAATCTTAGTCATACACATAGAAGTGGGGATAATCTTAATCCTATGGTGGCACGTAGTTATGAGGTATGAAATCGTAGTAATATACCCATCTTGGTGTTAAATGCTACTCTCATTCTCATGCTCAAAATATTAAGAAAATCCACTTCAAATTAGCACAAGGGTTTACAAGAAAACTAATTATGCTTTTCTTTTTTTAAGTCTCAAGTCACATGAACAAAGTGGATTCTTTATCTTAGCTAAGGACCAAAAGGTCAAATCTTTAACAAAAATCTGAGAATTGTCTTATCTTAGGGTACTCATAGCATAAACAATCTTGTAACAACAATCTTTAACTAGGGCTTAAAGACCTATGCATCAATCTCATGTTAAAACACCAAAATGCTCATGCTTGATAATGTAAATATTGATAAATCAACTCAAAATCAGGAAATTTCAGCAATATGCATGAAAATATAAACATAACCATGGAATTAAACTTCTAAATCATTGGGAATCTCATAAGCTTGTAAATAACAATAATGGGTATAAACCCTAACTTAAATTTAATGGAAAATCATATAAATTTCAGTAAAATTTGAATTTAAAATAAGTTTTGGGCACAAGGATGAAAGGATTATCCTTGTTCATACCCCACATACCTTAATTGGTGATATTTGATGAAAAACTTGAATCTTGGATTCCTATTGATGCTTTGGGGATGAATTCTTAGAGCTCTTGTATTGGGAATCCTCAATCTTGAATTTCTTTGGAGAGTTAATGGAGGAATTTGGATAACTTGGGGAGCAAGTTTGTTGAACTAGGGTTTTGCTTGAGAGAGATTTGATGAAAAATGGATATAAAGTGCTTTGAAGGGGTTTAATTCATTGTTTAAAATGGATTAGGGGCTGGGAGAATGACCAAAGTACCTCCTTTAATCTTTGAAACGGAACTGGAAAAATGAAATTTTTGAGAACTGGGTGGCCACCGTGATGCGCCACTATCGAGGTGGCTCACTAAAAATTGACAAGCAGGAACTGGGCTTTCACCGTGACGCGCCACAATAGCGGAACCCCTTTAGTTTGTCATTTTGACCACTGCCGCAACGCGCCATTATCGCGAGGTCTGGAAATTGCCAAACGGTAAATTAGGCCTCTCCGCGATGTGCTAAAATCACGAAGTCTCACTAGAAATTGACAATTGTGATTTTATTCTTCTCCGCGATGCGCTAAAGACCCAAATCGTGGTGTTTTATGACTGAAACTTAAAATAGCCATAACTCCTTCACCGAGTGTCGGATTTAGGCGAATTTGGTATCGATGGAAAGCTTATTCAATTTACTACATAATGGGAAGTCTAAATCTGAAGAATTCCACATGAAATAAATAGTATTCACTTTGAAAGCTATCCCTTAACATTCTAGGGACGAATTCAAGCTAGGAAAAGTCTTGGGGTATTATAGTGACAAAACTTAAAATGGAATGGGTATTTAGAAAAATGAGAAATATGAGGTTATAATCACATCTACAATGATTATACGAGAAAAATGCATTAAGAATCATCGAAATTAGAGCTTCCTAGCTCCCAAAATATCAAAAATACAAAATGAATTTGGTTTGGTCTTAAGCTCATCGATGTCCGCTAAAGCAGCCTAGTCAAAGGGTCACGGCCTGGTCAAATGGTCAAAATACCGCTAAAGCGGTCAAATGGTCATTTTAGCCGCGATCGAATGGTTAACGGTCGATAAAGCGGTCAACCAACCTCTTTAGCAACCACACCAACACCAACAATTTCAAAACCTGTTTTTGACCCTCGAAACTCATTTAGAATCCTATGAACATGAACCAATAGTGCAAATTGATCATAAAACATGTTTCGGATCAAATGGAATCATTAATTTACAAAAAAAAGGTCTATTATATAATTATCTCTCGGGACCCCTTATAGGTTATTTTAACTAGTTTTGAAACGGAGGATCGAAATGCAAAATAAAGGTTCGAAACCCAAACTAATTATGCTACGAATCCAAAATTGATATTTCGTATATAATGAAATTGTCCAAATTGCCTTCCAACACTCGAACATCAAATGTTGGCCGAAGTCAACTATATGACTTTTAAAGCCTCTAAAAGCCTCAAACTCTCCCCAAATCATTCTTGATCGCACTGGAAACCGTGTCAACCATCCCCACACCCTAAAATGAAAAAAATTGAGAGTGAAAAATGATCAAAACACAGAAAAATTTAAAATTCAATATTAGGGTCATTACATCAGTAGTCATCTGTTACAATTTGGATAGTTGGTTCCTCTATATAATTCTTTTGTTTCGTTTTACTTGACCTCTTACTAAAAATAGTTGTTTCAATTACTTATCCAATATATGAAATCAAGAAAAGTATGCATTGTTTTCTCGTTCTACCCTCAGTATTAAATAATTACATAAAGTGATAGTAATAAAATTTTAATGTATCAAAACATCATTAATAAGTTTATCTTAGTAAAATATACCTCTAATTATTGATTTCTTAATGGACGTGTCCGGTCAACAGAGGTCAAGTAAATTGAAATAGAGGAAATATTATATTAATGTGGATCAATTATCATTTTTTACCTTTAGTTCTCTTTCTCTTGTGTCTTTCTTGCACTAGTTTTGCTCTAATATATGGCATTTTTATGGGTTGTGTTTGCCAACTGATTCTTATTTATCTCTTTCTGTTTCAGATTTTAATTTGAAGATGTGCAGGTTTCACTTCTCAATCACATCAACAGGTATGTAATAGATATGATGCTTACACTTCTTTTTAAAAAGCTATTTTCACAAAACTATAATGTGATTTGTAGAAAAACGTGATATATGTATACAATTTTTTAGAAGTATAAATAAAAACAGACTTTAGATGCAATATGCAATTATCAGTCCTTTGAAAATTCGATTGGATACTTTTTTGGATGTTCACATCCAATATTTTTTAACAAGATCTTTTACATATTTGAATGGTTTATATTAAGTTTTGTGTAAACAGGTAGACATCGATTCTGTTGAGTTTCGTAATACGATTATATATTTTTTAAAATCACATAATATTGTTCTGTCAAAATCATAAACGGAAGTATCCATAATCTTAAATCAAACAAAGGATACCTGTGCGTGCACTTTGTGATTTGATATATCGACGGGTAGAAATTATTAACTCTGTCACAAATAACCATTACTTTTCCTCGGGTGTACACCATGAAATTGATAACGATATACTAGCCAATAACTATCTGGTCCTGAAATATCAACAAACATGTAACGTGTCTCACTAAATTTTTTGTATGTTAGAACTACTTGAGAAAAAGGTTATACCAATCCACTTAATTGTGTATGGCTACACACTGTTGTACCTTCCTTTCAAAAGTTGTTTCTCAATACTTTTGTGTTTTAATATAATCAATATTAATTCGCATGGGTTACTGATGCAACGCATGTGTCCAGTCCAGATACTAGTAGGCTGATAAGTTCATTAGGCCAGGACACGAATATTCGGAAAGGTCATCAATTCATCAGTATATATCTTGAGCTGATGCAAAAGGCTTCAATTTGTCTTGTAGGTTGTGTTAGAGAAGCTTAATTTTACCACCAAAGGATGTAGTGCAGCAAATGAGACTATTCCTCCCTTGATCGAAGATCTCGGGTTCGAGCACTTGGTATGAAAAAATCCTTGGTAAGGAGCGCTTCCGCCGAATGAGCCTTATGCGGCACGAATCCAAATTAGTTGAGCTTCAATGCGGGTTCCAAACACCGTATGAGAAACAAAAAAAAAAAAAAAAAAAGCTCAACTTTGAGTTATGATCAAAATTGTTTACTTTTGTAAAGATATGACACGTCGTTCTAACCCAACCCATACAAGTAGATATATAGTCCACTTCCTAACCAATACGGGACTCTAACATCCAGTTCACGCCAAGCCCAAACTAAAGAGTGGATCGGGAGCCCAATCAGGGATGGATATGACTCTGATATCATGTAAAGATATGACATTTGGGCGAAACTTGTTGTCTGCTTATAGATTTGGACAATCCTCCTCTCATGAGTTAGTTTTTTGGGGTTGAATTAGGTTCACGTGTCATATCTTTACATGATATCAGAACCACACACAACAAATCCCCGCCCGTGCTCCAATTTAGGCCGAGGCGTGAAGGAAGGGTGTAAGAGTGAGTTAAGAGTATGGTTGGGGAATGAACTAGCTGTCTGCTTATATGGATTTGAGAATTCTCCCCTCATGAGCAACTTTTAGGGTTGAGCTAGGCTCCCCGTGAGCTAACATTTGGGGTTGAGTCCAACTCAAGTTTCATATCTTTACTACTACTTTAGAGGAACTCGCCTAATGTTGTATTGGCCAGTTGGAACCCTGCTTTTCAGAGTTGTTGCGCTGAACTCTTTGGTCACCCGAACATACCGTTAGGGAAATATATCCTTAGATCTAATGACCACCTTAGAAGTTTTGATCTTACAATCATCTCCTCAAACAAAAGTCGACAGTTTATAATGAAAATGCATGCTGATATTTTTTTCTGCTCATTTCAAATTAGTGAGGGTTGACGCAATGACGAAAAGAATAAAGTAAAGCTAGAACAGGTGCTTTTACTTTCTCCATTGGGCGTCCGTGAGTGTTGCTTCTGTGAACATAAGTAGTTTTAGGTTCCCCAAAAGGCTTAACAGAAGTAGTTTTACAAAATAACTGGTAGTTGGTATGATAGCTAGAAAAGCACCAGGTTCTCCGGTTGACAAATAGAAATAGAACGCTGCATGCAAATTAGTCATACAGAAGTGAAGAACTAATCTAATCTACTTACAATAATTAAGTTCCTTGGTCAACATACACTTTTCATCCCTTCACGTGTTCATTTTAAATTTCCAGGACTTTGAGTAGCTTCAAAAACATAAAACATATGAGATTCTTTATGTTACCATAATCAAATAATAAGGTAAAATCCGTTTCATTCGAATGTCAAGAAAATTAGAATATACAAATTACACTGGATCTGTGCATGGCAAAGAAATTAGTCTGTGTGACAAAAAAATGGAAGGACAATACAATGTTCAAGATCAGCAAATTTAACTATCATTGCATAGGCAGACATTGATTTCTTAAGTACTATAATTCAAAATTTCTTTTTAGAAAAAATACTGTAAAATTATTTTAAAAATCATATTCAAAGGAACACAATTTGATTTCTCAAATAGTAATACTGTATTCTTTTTGGGATGGAACGAATATAAATTATAAAATATATGAATATTACTTGCTATTCTGCTTTAAATTCAATGTACATCAAAATACTTCCTGTACTCCACTGCCTTCCAAAGTAGTCAAAGCAAGTAAAAAAAAGATTGGAGGTACCAGGTATAACAAGTACATCAAGAATACCTCTTCCGCCTTTTCTAAATCTTCTCTTCTCGCAGCCCATCTCTCTCCATCATGCTGGCTGCAGAAAGTCTCTGCTTCCAAGATTACTGTTTCAAGGAACTAAAAAAGTGTATCTTGTGATTGTGTTCCGCTCCTCATCATCGCACAGAACTCCTCATAATTGATTCTACCATCCTGTTTAAGTGAACGAGTATAGAGAAAATCCAGTATCATAACAGAGTTATAAATGTTAAACATTGCATCAGAATGTACTTACATGGTCTGTGTCCACCTCTGCTATAATTTCCTGGATGGTGGCTTCATCACCCATACCATACTCCTTCATAGCACTTTCCAGTTCATCTTTTGTTATGAAGCTGAATCACATCAACAAAAATAAAGAGGTGTACTCAAGGGGAGTGATCTGTGAAAAAATAATGCCTGAGACAGATCCTTCATCCTACCAAATCCGTAAAATAAGGATTTCTTAAGCAGGATTAACTTGTTATTAATGAAACATATTATCTAAGTTGATCCTATTTAGTACTAGAAAGAGCCCTCCTACCATAACAAAACAGATGGAATACTATCTCATGGATTTCCTATGATGACTGGGCCCCCACTTATCATCTCTCTGTGGGATTTATTTACTCTTCAACTCAAAGCTTTATAGGTAGGCATTTTACGAAAAAAATTGGCTTAGAGGTTGATTGATCGGGTTTTACTCACAAGCGTAGAAACTTCATGTTACAGGGTCCATTTTTCACAATCAACACTGCACGGCAGACACTCGCAAACAGCCACCCAGTTTTACACTTTCCTCTCTTTCGTTTGGGACTTGAGATCATTTTCAGAACTTTGTAAACAAAGCGCACACAGAGTTACGGGTAAACCATCAATTATTAACCTCTCTGAATATACAAAGGATCTCGAGTTGGAAGGCTTACAACATAATCTGCCTTAGCCAACAACAACACATACATAATGGTTACAAGGAGCAGGAGCGTGCCTGGCATGTGCCAAGGCTGCAGAAAACAAGCAAAACACTAGGCCATAATTTGAAGCCACATCCCATGAACAGATAACTTTTATCCTCTTAAAACACAACTGCCGCACGTGTCTGCACACAACATAATTGCCGCACATGCCTTGTTCTAGTCGCTAAAGATGGAACATGAAGGACGCCGCTGCCTCTTGGCATCAGGAAGCAGGGGTTTGGAAGCAACGCTCAAAGATGTTTTAATGTTGGCATTGTGTGTCTAAGTGTCTAGGGTGGCGCTTAGGAAAGATGACTGTTAAAAGTGCCTTGGCGATGGCAAGGGAGCCTTGAGTTTCGGCATAAGCAAAGGCAAGGACAGGCAAATGGAACTAGCTACGACATGCGCGAAAACTGTGGGACAACATGGGTGTGGTATGTGCATTGTCATGTGGCAGACATGTGCGAGGCAAGGTCTGATGTAAGGGCATGAAATTATCATCAACATGTGCTGAAGATGTGCCAAGCTGAGCTAAGCTGACAAACAAGTTGTGCAAGGCATGTGCAGCAGTTGTGCTGTGCGCAAGGCACATCCAACGGTTGTGCTAAAAGGCTGGAGGTTATCTGTTTGTGGGATGTGGATTCAGATGATGTCCTAATGTTTTCCTTGTTTTGAGCAGCCTCAGCATATGCCAGGCACACCCCTCGCCCTTGTAACTACCACTGGCAGCCCCCTCTATATGTATGTATTGTTGTTTGGTAAGGCAGATTATGTTGTAAACCGTCCAACTCGAGATCCTTTCTATATCCTAAGAGAGTAATAAAAGGTTGGATTGTTTTACCCATACTTCTGTGTGTGCTTTGTTTACTACAACAACAACAACAACAACAAACCCAGTGTATTCCCACTTAGTGGGGTCTGGGGGGGGTAAGATGTACGCAGTCCATACCTCTACCTCTGATGAAGTAGAAAGGCTGTTTCCGAAAGACCCCCGGCTCAAGTCACGAGATATCACCCAAACACATAGTACAGCACAGAAGCAGATGACATAACATAGATACGGCACCCATAAGGAATATAAAACAGAGTAAAGCAGGAGTGCAGGAATATAAAGCAGAGGAAAGCACACAGATTCGTAATAAACATGGAACACGGAACACGAAACACTGAATACGGAATCATAACAGGAATACACCCCCACCAATTAATTCCCTACACTAGCGACCCGAACTGGCCCTAATCCTCTGCCGTAATTCGCATCTTCCAGACCTTCCTATCTAGGGTCATGTCCTCGGTGAGCTGTAACTGTTCCATGTCCCGCCTAATCACCTCACCCCAGTACTTCTTCGGTCTACCCCTTCCCCGTCTAAAACCATCCAACGCTAGCCTCTCACACCTACGGACCGGGGCATCCATGCCCCTCCTCTTCACGTGTCCGAACCATCTCAATCGTGCTTCCCGCATCTTACACTCCACTGAAGTCACACCAACCTTCTCCCGGATAGTCTCATTCCGAACTCTATCCCCTCGGGTCAGTCCACACATCCAGCGCAACATCCGCATTTCTGCCACCTTCATTTTTTGGATGTGGGAGTTCTTAACTGGCCAACACTCCGCTCCATACAGCAAGGCCGGACGGACTACCACCCTATAGAATTTGCCTTTAAGCTTGGGCGGCACCTTCTTATCACACAGCACCCCTGATGCGAGTTTCCACTTCATCCATCCCGCCCCAATACGGTGCGAGACATCCTCGTCAATCTCACCGTTACTCTGGATCACGGACCCGAGATACTTGAACTTATCCCTCTTCCCTACCTCCTATGCTTCTAACGTCACTCCTACCTCATTCTCCCGCCTCACGTCATTAAACTTACATTCCACATACTCTGTCTTGGTTCTGCTCACTCTTAACCCTTTAGACTCCAGAGTTTGCCTCCACAACTCTAATTTGTCATTCACACCCCCTCGAGTCTCATCTATCAGGACTACATCGTCTGCAAAAAGCATACACCACGGTACCTCCCCTTGGATACGCCGCGTCAACACATCCATTACTAACGCAAACAAAAAGGGACTAAGAGTAGATCCCTGATGCAATCTTGTCAGGACAGTGAAATGCTCTGAGTCTCCTCCCGCCGTCCTCACCTGGGTTTTCGCTCCCTCATACATATCCTTAATTACTCTGATATATGCCTGCGGTACTCCACTCACCTCCAAGCATCTCCAAAGCACTTCTCTGGGGACTTTGTCGTACGCCTTTTCCAGGTCGATGAACACCATGTGCAGATCCTTCTTCCTCTCCCTATACTGCTCCACCAACCTCCGTACCAGGTGGATTGCCTCCGTCGTCGAGCGGCCGGGCATAAATCTGAACTGGTTTTCCGAAATAGACAATATCCGTCTCAGCCTCACCTCGACCACTCTCTCCCATATCTTCATAGAGTGACTCAGTAACTTAATCCCCCTATAGTTATTGCAACACTGAATGTCCCCCTTATTCTTATAGAGGGGGATCATGGTACTCCACCTCCACGCCTCGGGCATCTTTGTCGTCCTGAAAATTTCATTGAACAATGCAGTCAACCACCTTACACCAGCCTCTCCAACGAACTTCCAAAACTCCACCGGTATCTCATCCGGCCCCGTCGCCCTACCCCTTCGCATCCTGCGGACTGCCTGACGGAAGGGAGAAAAGTGTAAGGATCAGTTGTTGTGTGCGAGTGATGTCATGTAGTGTTGATTGCGAAAATTCGCTGTGTAACAACTGGTGTCAGAAAGAAAGTTTGTGACTTTGATCTATGCCAGAAGGAAAAGAAAATGAAGAACTACGTGAACGATTTTCAAAGTTGGAGACACTCGTTGGAGTGACTGGCGATGCATGGATATGGTGGACGTAGTAAAATCATTTGAGGAGAGATCTAGAACAATTTCATGAGACTGTTTCTAGAAAAACAAGGGATGTCCAACAATCCCGTGAGGCTTTTGATGTTCAGATTGAGAATTTGAAGAAAGAGAACGGAAATCTTAACCTTGAACTTGTCGTTCTTCGTGTCAAAGTTGTGCTGAATGTCTCTCAATGTTGAAGAGTCTTGCCATTAAATAGAAAGTATTCAAAGATTACATCCCCCAGATCCGCCTTTCCTATCCCTTTAGATCAGCTATTCCATCCCTTTGAATCTGCTATTCTATATCTCTATAATTACAAATATACTACAACATATTACTACATTAATATATACAATCTGTAGATAAAGGACTTATTACTCTTCCGCACGTGTCCAGTAATCTTCAAATAGCTGATGTGTTTACAAAATTCATGCCACGACATTGTCATCACTTTCTAGTAGGCAAATTGATGCTTCTTGATCCACCAGCATCAATTTGAGGGGGACAGTCTACTTCGATATGTTTGGTCCTCTCATGATAAACCGGATTAGTAGCAATCTGAATAGCACTTGTATTATCGACATGGAGAAAAGTCGGAGTAGATTGAGGAAAATCAATCTCAGCAAGTAATCCATGAAGCCATACAACCTCGGAGCAAGTAGTAGACATAGATCGATATTCAGCCTCTGTTGAAAATTTTGAGACACGGTCTTGTTTCTTACTCTTCCAAGATATCAAGGAATCTCCAAGAAACATGCACCAACCAGTAACTGAACGACGGGTATCAGGACATCCCGCCCAGACAGAATCACTAAAAGCATTAAGACGAATAGGAGAACCACCAGGAAAGAATAATCCACGATTAGATGTTCCTAGGAGATATCGAATGATGCGACGTACAGCCACCAAATGGAGATGATGGGAAGCTTGCATATACTGACTAACTTGTTGAACTGCAAAAGAGATGTCAGGCCAAGTAATAGCAAGGTAATTTAAGCTCCCAACTAATTGCTGAAACATAGTTGGATCAGGAAGAAAATTGCCTTTCTCACAATGATACTTTACATTGAATTCTAATGGAGTATCCACGAAGGAGGAATCTTGAAGACCAGCCAAAGAAATCAGATCCTGAGCATATTTCTGTTTGTTTAGAAACACACTTGAAGAATCCCTATGAACTTTCAACCCCAAGAAGTATGTAAGAGTACCAAGTCTTTCATATGAAAAGAATCCTTAAGCTGCTATTGCAAGCTAGTGATTAATGAAGAATCAGTTCCTGTAATAATAATGTCATCTACATATACCAAAAGAAGAATACAACCTGCAAATGTTTTTCGAAGAAATAAAGAGTCATATTTGCTCTGCTCAAAAGAGATTTGTAGCAAAGTAAGACGAAATTTGTCAAACCAAGCTCTGGGGGCTTGTTTAATCCATACAAAGACCTCTTCAACTTATGTACATCTGATGTAGGCAATAAGGAAAAACCTGGTAGAGGTTTCATATAAATATCCTCTTTGAGATCACCATGAAGAAAAGCATTTTTCACATCCATTTGATGAAGAGCCCAGTTTTGTGAAGCAACAATGGCAATAATAGTTTGCACCGTAGTCATTTTTGCTACCAGTGCAAAAGTCTCCTCATAGCCCACACCATACTCTTTTCTGTTACCAAGAACAACCAACCAAGCTTTGTACCGATCAAGAGTTCCATCAGGATAAAGTTTAATTGAATAAACCCATTTATATCCAATTGGATGGACATTTGAAGGACATAAAACAATATCCCATGTGTCATTTTCTTTAAGAGCCAAAAGTTCTTCCTCCATTATTTTCTACCAACATCCATGCTTAAAAGCTTGTGAGTAACAAGTTGGAACAAAAATGGTGGATAAAGTAGGTGAAAAGCCATACCAATTAGGAGTACGAGATACTCTGGTAGATCGTCGAGTAGGCTCAAGAGAAGCAGGCCTTGAAGAATTCTCAGATTCTAGTTGTGGAGCAGTTTCAGATGGTGGATCAATATCAGGAGTGGGTAAAGTTGGCCACCAACATTCATACACAAATCCAGGTTTGAACCTCTTAGAAGAAGAAGACAAATCATCAAAAGTAGGAAAAAGAGGAGAAACAAGAGATGACTCAACATGAGCAGGAAAGAAATATTGATTCTCAAAGAAAACAACATTTCTAGAAACATGAGATTTATTAAAACATGGATCATAACAGAGAAAACCTTTCTGTGAAGTACTATAACCCATAAAAACACATTGCGCTGAGAAGGAGGAAGATGCACAAAACAAATACAACCAAATGTATAAAAATTATCATAGCTTGAATTTTTGTGACAAAGACGAAAATATGGAGATTCAAGATTTAACACTACAGATGATAGTCTACTAATTAAGTAAACAGTAGTAGATAAAGCTTCCACCCAATATTTAGATGGAACAGAGGACTCCATCAAAAAAGTACGAGTGATATCTAAAAGATGACGATTTTTATGTTCAGCAACCCTATTTTGTTGTGGTGTATATGGACAAGAGCGTTGTTAGACGATTTCTTTTTCAAGCAAAAAAATTTTGAATTCATAAGACATATATTCTCCACCAGAATCATATCTTAATAATTTGATGCAAGCAGAAAATTGAGTCTCAATATAGGCCAAAAATGTCTTGAATATGAAAAATATCTCCTATTTGGAACGAAGAAAATATATCCACGTAAATTGACTATAATTATCTATAAATGTCACAAAGTACTTGAAATAAGTATGAGAAATAATTGGTGAAATACCCCAAACATCACTATAAATGACATCAAAACACTTTGTAGCACAACTACCAAAATTAGGAAACGGAAGAATTTTACTTTTGCGCAATTTACAAGTAGAACAATCAAAGGTAGCAGTGGAAAATTGATTTTTATTCCCCCAATAAAACCCGAATTTGATTAATGAGACAACACAATAAAATTTGGATGTCCTAAGCGCTCATGCCATACTTCAGTCTTACTAGGTGTAGAAGTACAAGCAAATGATAGAACACGAGGAATGGAAAAGTGTGTAGGAAACAGTCGTCCAACTTTAGGCCCCCTCGCAATTATCGTCCCAGACACATGATCTTGCACAAGACAACCATTACGAGAAAATTTCACATCACAATTGTTATCTATCAATTATCCAACTGAAATAAGACTAGTGGAGAGCTTTGGTGACACAAAAACACTGTTGAAAGTTTTAGTAATATCTCCAACCTTGGTAATGGATAAATTACTACCATTGGCAACTTGAATTTATGATGGACCATGATATTTACGAACATTTTTTAGCATACTAGCTGAGTTGGTCATATAAGTGGAAGCGTCAGAATCAACAAGCCAAAAATTAGATGCAAGATCATTACCTTGTAGACCCAAAGCTGAAAAGGCTGACATAATCATTTGTCTTACCATTTCAGGAGTAAGAACTTATCCCGAAGATGAATTCTCAGTAGTGAAACCATTTATCCCAACTTGAAAAGCATTGACCTTATGGTTTTAAGGGCGTGTAGGACACTCTTTGATAATGTGTCCTTGTTGTTTGCAATGATTACAAAACTTCCTATCACAATTTCTAGAAATATGACCATATTCCTTGCAACTGTAGCATAGAGTCCTAGTCATACCCCTACCATTTCCTTTACTTTGGGCAGCAAATGTAACAACAACATCATCAACTTGCTTGAAAGCATTTTGTGAGACAAAACGTTGCTCTTCATGGAGTAATTCCCTAAAATAAACATCCAAGGAGAGAGACGGTCACGATTCATCAAGTGAGAGAGAACACTCTCAAACTCGGAACGTAACTTCATCAAAAATTGGTCTCGCTTGCTTTGCTCATGAACTGCCAGAATTACAAAAAGAGATTTGATAGGTATTCTGGCATAAACAATATCTGTAAATTCAGCCCATAAATTTTGAAATCCAGAAAAATAATCGTGAACGGGTTGATCTCCTTGAGAATAATTAGCAATTTTATACTCTAACTGAAAAGGTCTTTCACTATTGTCTTGGTAGTAAACCTTTTGTAAATAATTCCACATGGCCTTAACAGTCTTATAAGGACTGAGATTAAGAACAATAAGTGGATCAATTGACCCCAAAAGCCATGTCATCACCCAAGCATCCTTAATCTTCCATTCACCTAACTTTGTAGGATCAGTAGGAGAAGGGTCGCTTCCATCTACATGTCCCCGTAGTTCTTTTCCGGTGACAAACAATAGAAATTGAAATTTCTGGGAAGAATATTTTTTTCCAGTAAAGCAAACATTAAAGGATTCAAATTGATGCAAAGCCATGTTCTTGAATAGCTATAAAAATTAGAAACACTATGACTTAAAAAAAAAAAACAGAATGACCAAGATCAAAAGTCCAAGATGTTGACAAACCGTCAACACAACCAAAATTTTCAAAAGAAAAAATTTAAATGAACCAAAATGGATTTATGAAACTAGACAACCAAGAGAAGGCTCTAATACCATGTCAAAGTTGCGCTAAATGTCTCTCAATGTTGAGAGTCTTGCCATTAAATAGAAAGTATTCAAAAATGATATCCCCAAAACCCACCTTTCCTATCCCTAAAGATCGGATATTCTATCCCTTTAAATCTGCTATTGTATCCCTTATGATCTGTTATTCTCTCTCTTTAATTACTATATCATATCTCTATAATTACAAAAATACTACAATATATAATTACGTTAATTTATACAATATTCACTATTAATTCATGATCTTTGAGTTGTCTATCATGCTAACACTTTGAAGGTACGGCTACTACTGGTCAAGGAGATGATGAATGTTCTAAGGTTAAGATCCCAAAACCTAAAGCTTTTGGTGGTGTGTAGTGCTAAAGAATTGGAAAACTTCTTGTGGGATATGGAACAATATTTTTCTGCTCGGATGCCTGAAAATGACAAAAATGAATCACTACAATGTATGTTACCAGTGATGTAAAATTGTGGTGGAGAACTTGGAATTCAGATGATGAAGGTGCTGGTAGACCCAAAATTGATACTTGGGAAAAGATGCATAAGGAGATGAGAGACTAATTATTGGTTAGCAATGCATTGTGGTTTGCTAGGGATAGTTTGAAAACACCTAAGGAAGAAAGGTTTAGATTGCAAGTATATCAAGGAATTATCTTCTTTGATGTTAGACATTCAGAACATGTCGAATAAGGAACTTTATTTCTAGGATGCAGGCATGGCGCTGGACGAACTAAGGAGGCACACTGTGAAAGACCTCCAGGGTGTGATTGTTGCGATGGGCTCCTTGGTTGATTATCGTACTACCTTACATCTGAAGTGTCCCGTCCTATTTCTTTGTAACAAAAGAGGGGCCCAAATGGAGCTTTGATGGATGCATAATTCCAGCATCCAGCAAATAGTTCAATCGTTTCCGCAGTTCAACCAACTGTTTTGGAGCCATACAGTGAGAAGGTTGTGCAGGGGGCATTGAACCGTACAACTCTATCTTGTGATCAGTTTCCCTCAACTGTAGCAAGGTCATAGGCAATTTAGGCGGCAACACATCAGCAAATTCACTTAACACTTGAGCAACACAGCCCGGCATTTCCAACTTTGACGTCATGTTTAATCTCAACCAAGGCATCATGGAAAGGCTTATCTCCCCTTTTCACCTTTTTCAATAACCACGGCAGAAACATAGCACTGTTCTCTTTCTTTTTCTCTTTCCCAAATGAATTAGTAACATTAGTAAAAAATAGGCATCATTCCATGCATAATCATTAAACCATCCAACTGAGGCAATGGAACAATGTGATTTTTCCACATGAATCAAAATCCCAAGGATCACCTCCAAGTCCTCTAATGGGATCACCATCAAATTGGCCTCCCCATTCCAATTTCCAACAGAAATAAGACTATTATAAGCCATACCCACAATGGCTTGGGCATGGGAATTCACAGTCCTCATCTATGGCAAACATTTACTTACAATCAACCCATACTTATACACAAGTTTGGCAGAAAGAAAGGTGTGTGTAAAAACCATGGTCGCTATACTCTTGTCCCCAACCTTCATTTCAATATGCATAAATAAATAATGAGGATTAAAGGCATCACCTGTAGCATTCAAAATGCCATTGCACCCAGCAATTCTAAAGGATTCACTAGGACAGCAACTTCACTCCCTTCACCATCTCGGTACTTATCTGAAGAACCCATAGCATCAACATGTTATCTATTTGGACAATTCTTAGCAATATGTGGTCCACCAACCCTTACTTGTTGCATTTTCCCTATTTTATCGTAGATCCAGCATCAACTATCGTCTTATTGATGTGCCGGCTAACGACAACACATTTTGCGCTTTTAGCTAAGGATAATTGTGAGTTTTAAGCAACTGCTGGTATTTTTAATGTGTTTTGTACTTATTTTCAGGAAATAAGACCAACAATAGGAAAGAGGAAGTAATGTGTTAAAAATGAGGGTGACAACTCTTCTAACAAACCGTCAAGAATCCTGACGAGCCGCCACACCACCCATCGAGCCTATCCAGAATCAAGGTGAAACTAAAGTCAGGTGACGGCTTAGCTGACAGCTCGTCACTACCTCGGCAAACTATCACCCTATTCGTCACGGCCTAACCAGAAAGAGCTAAATGCTGAAGTCAGGTGATAGCTCAGCCGACGGGCTGCCAAGTCCTCGGTGAACCGTCACCCAACCCACCAAGCTGAAACAGAATGTTAGATCAAGTAGAGTCAAGTGACCGTTCAGGCGATGAACCAACACCTTGTTGGCGACCCATCAGACAACCCGCCAAGGGTGAAGCGGCAGCCTAGATTCGAATTTTAAATTTCCATTTTATTAGAACCTATAAATACCTAGTCTAGGGTTTAAAAAAGGCATCTTCCATACTTGGAATATTTTTGTAACGCTTATTTCTTTGGAGAATTGTTATTCCAAGATGCAACAACAACAACAAACCCTCTGTATTCCCACCTAGTGGGGTCTGGGGGGGGGTAAGATGTACGCAGTCCATACCTCTACCTCTGAAGAAGTAGAAAGGCTGTTTCCGATAGACCCCCGGCTCAAGACACGAGATACCACACAAACACATAGTAAAGCACAGCACAAGATTACATAACATAAATACGGCACCCATAAGTAATATAAAACAGAGGAAAGCACACAGATTCATAATAAAACATGGAACACGGACTCCTAACAAGAATAAACACCCACCAAGTAATTCCCTACACTAGCGACTCAAACTGACCCTAGTCCTCTACCCTAATTCGCGTCCTCCAGACCTTCCTATCTAGGGTCATGCTGTAACTGCTCCGTGTCCCGCCTAATCATCTCACCCCAGTACTTCTTCGGCCTACCCCTACCCCGCCTAAAACCATCCAACGCTAGCCTCTCACACCTACGGACAGGGGCATCCATGCCCCTCCTCTTCACGTGTCCGAACCATCTCAATCGGGCTTCCCGCATCTTGCACTCCACTGGAGTCACACCAACCTTCTCCCGAATGGTCTCATTCCGAACTCTATCCCCTCTAGTCAGCCCACACATTCAGCGCAACATCCGCATTTCTGTCACCCTCATCTTTTGGATGTGGGAGTTCTTAACTGGCCAACACTCCGCTCCATACAACATGGCCGGACGGACTACCGCCTTGAAGAATTTGCCTTTAAGCTTGGGCGGCACCTTCTTATCACAAAGCACCCCCGACGCGAGCTTCCACTTCATCCATCCCGCCCCAATACGGTGCGAGACATCCTCGTCAATCTCACCGTTACTCTGGATCACGGACCCGAGATACTTGAAACTCTCCCTCTTACCTACCTCCTGTGATTCCAGCTTCACTACTACCTCATTCTCCCGCCTCACGTCATTAAACTTGCATTCCACATACTCTGTCTTGCTTCTGCTCACCCTGAACCCTTTAGACTCAAGGGTTTGCCTCCACACCTCTAATTTGTCACTCACACCCCCTCGAGTCTCATCTATCAGAACTACATCGTCTGCAAAAAGCATACACCACGGCACCTCCCCTTGAATACGCCGCGTCAACACATCCATCACCAATGCAAACAAAAAGGGACTAAGAGTGATCCCTGATGCAACCCTGTCCGAACAATGAAATGCTCTGAGTCTCCTCCCGCCGTCCTCACCTTAGTTTTCGCTCCATCATACATATCCTTGATTGCTCTGATATATGCCAGCGGTACTCCACTCACCTCCAAGCATCTCCAAAGCACCTCCCTGGGGACTTTGTCGTAGGCCTTCTCCAGGTCGATAAACACCATGTGCAGGTCCTTCCTCTCCCTATACTGTTCCACCAACCTCCGTACCAGGTGAATTGCCTCCGTCGTCGAGCGGCCCGGCATAAATCCAAACTGGTTTTCTGAAATAGACACTATCCGTCTCAGCCTCAACTCGACCACTCTCTCCCAGATCTTCATAGAGTGACTCAATAACTTAATCCCCATATAGTTATTGCAACTCTGGATGTCCCCCTTATTCTTATAGAGAGGTATCATGGTACTCCACCTCCAAGCCTCGGGCATCTTTGCCGTCTTGAAGATTTCATTAAACAATCCAGTCAACCACCTAACACCAGCCTCTCCAACGAACTTCCAAAACTCCACCGATATCTCATTCGGCCCCGTCGCCCTACCCCTTCGCATTCTGCGAACAGCCTGTCTAACCTCTTCTACCTTAAAACGTCTACAATAGCTAAAATCCCGACACTCCTCTGCGTGCTCCAGTTCCCCTAACACAATAGCTCTATCCCCTTCGTCATTCAAGAGCCTATGAAAGTACGACTGCCATCTATTCTTAATGTGGCCGTCCTCCACCAACACTCTACCGTCCTCCCCCTTAATGCACCTCACCTGATCGAGGTCACGACCCTTCCTCTCCCTAGCCTTAGCGAGTCTAAACAACTTTTTCTCCCCTCCCTTCCCCTGTAACCCTGCATACAAGCTCTCAAAGGCCGCCGTCTTAGCTGCCGTGACTGCTGACTTAGCCTCCTTCCTCGCTAGCTTGTACTCTTTCCTGTTTACCCGCTTCTCCTCTTCGTCCTTACTCTCCACCAACTTGGCATAAGTCGGACACAATTTCTTGGCTCTTGCTTAAGACTGGAAATTTGAATTTCTCTTTTGTAAGGTTTTCTCTTTACATTATGAAATCCACTACTTCCATCTCTTTTATTACCATGAGTGGCTAAAAACCACAGAACTAGGGTTGTGGAATCCTTGGTGGAAAATCACTTTTACAATTAATGTATTGATGAATTTGGATTAATTTTGTAGTTATATTGCTAATTCCTTCAAATTAACGGAATTCTAATGGTTGCAAACATTAGAACAAGCCCCAAGTCTAACTTGCTAGACCAAAGAGGTTAACAACAGGATAAGCAATTGTTAACAAGAATTCAGATTTCTAACCTCGGTTTGAAGATTAATGCTTTGACGAGATTAATCTCTTGAGTTTTAAATCAAGTCATAATTCCATCACTTTAAGTTCGAAACAATTAAAGTGAAAATAATCTAATTAGGTTGGAAAACATTAGATGAATATTTGGAATAGATTGCTTTATAGTTGCAATGTCTTGATATGAATTCATATTTTACTTAACCCGAAAATGATGGGAAGCCAAGGTGAACACAATCCTAGTTTGTCTTCCCCATGGATTTAAACACTACAAATTTAACCATCATAATTTGACACAAGTGAAATTATTCAATAAATTTCAATACAAACCCCCAATTCATGGAAATTTTCGACTAATCATTATTTAAAATACAAATAACTTAGTTTATACCCTATTCCCTATGGGATTAGACCCCAACCTTTGTTGGGATCTACATTTGACAACGACCGCTTACACTTCTTTAAGGGAGTTGTAGATTTGGCGTATCAAATTTTGGCATTGTTGGCGGGGAATACGGTTGTTAATTAACTGTATGTGTTTTATTTGACTTTTAGTCTCATTTTCAAATTTTACTTTTATTTGTTGTTTTTGTATTTGTAGGTTATTAGTTGTGCATGTCAAGTACTCGTTGTTCGAGTGAGTCATTATTGCCTTATGATCCTGAACTCAACAGATTTTTGAGAAGAAATATGGATGCACAACAAGAAGCGAAAAGACTGGTTGCACTGGCCACTGCTCAATTGAATCAACAAACCACAGATGCACTAAGCATGTGCAAAACAATGATAATGAGGACCTGGGTGATGATGAGTTGGTTGATCCTGTGAATGGGCAACATGTTGACAATATTGCTCCGCTCAATCAAAATCAGCGACCAAGAGGCTGAGGGGACAATAGCCTTTGGTGAATTTTGCCTTCGATGATGATGATGATGATGATTTAGATCGGGTTAGTGCTACTGGAGCAATTGTACTACCGCCTTTAGCTCCTGCGATGAAGTTTAATATCACTGGCATGATGATCCAATTGCTTAATCTGAAGGGCTTATTTGGTGGGTTGCCTGGTGATGATCCAAACATGCACTTGGTAAACTTCATTAACATATGCAAATCCTTTGATTACCTGGGAGTTAGTCAGAATGTAATTTGGTTGAGATCGTTTCCGTAGTCTCTGGGGAAGCGACTTTGTGGTTAACTGAGTTGGCGCCCGATTTTATAACAAACTAGAGGCAAGGGCAAGGAGCTTTCCCAGAAAGGTTCTTTCCGCCTTCCAGGATGTTAGAGTTGAGGGACGAGATAAGCAACTTTAGACAGCTGCCAAATAAGGCATTACATGAAACTTGGCTTTAGATTCAAAAAGAAGCTGACTCAATGTCAGAATCACAAAATGACTGATGAGCACTTGATGGAAACATTTTATAGGGCACTGAACTCGAACACGAACCAGCAGTTGATAATGTAGCGAGAGGTTCTTTCATGGAACATACTTTCACGGATGCAACCGTGATATTAGACAGATTGACCAAAACTAGTAGAGCTTGGAATCTATGGTGCTGAGGTAGCAAGCAATACTTATGCAATTGGTATGTCGGCCGAGCAACACCAAAGGGAAGAAGAGCGTGACCAAGATATGGCACACATGAAGACTCAGATGGATTGCTAACAAAGCATTTGTTATCTGGTAGTGTTGAGAGGGTGAAGGCAGTCGGTTCACACAGTAGAGCAGCCGAATCTGATTCCAAGAAAGAAGCGAACTACTTGAATAACCAGGGGGTTTCCGGGCCACTGGACAAGGAAACCAAGGTCAAAACTATCAAAGAGATAACTATTATGACAAAAATGGTTATAGAGATTGAGAGCAAGGGAAAAGGAAGAACGAGGGCGATAGAAGTGGGTTGTATATACCACCAGGTAGTCGCGATAATGTTGAAATGATTCAGAGAAGCTTTCCATGGAAGCTATGATGGCTAATTTGCTTAAAGGGGTGGAATCTACTTATGTGGGTGTCAAGGAAATGAAAAGTGACTTATTTACTATGAGTCAACTAGTTGATTCTCATTCCACTACTATCACGCAACTTGAGAACCAAATGAGTCAATTAGCTGCAGCCTTCAACTAGCGAAAGAGTGGGACTTTGCTCAATGACACAGTGTAGAACCCGAGAAATGATGGAAGTTGTTTAGCAATCACAACAAGAAGTGATAAAGTATTACTGAAACCACAGCCTATGATTCGAACACGGGTAGAAGACTTAGCTAATGATTATGAAAAGGTGGATGATGTCGTTGAGATTGATGAGATTCCAGCCGAAGCTGAAAAGTCGAAAGGTGTCGATGGTAGAAAGATAGGTGCTGAAAAATCTGTTAATTTGAAGAATGATGATACCGCAACAAGACCTCCAATCCAAATGCCTAGACCTCCCCCACCATACCAAACAAAGTGAAGAAGAAAATGGACGATGGTAAGTTCAATACGTTTAAGCAGTTATCGGTGAATATCCCATTGGTGGAAGCTCTTGAACAAATGTCGGGATAGGCTAAGATCATGAAGGACTTGATCACAACGAAGGGGACAGTGAGTTATGAACCGGTGGACAATATTCATCACTGCAATGCGATTGCTTTGCGCTCATTGATCCAAAAGAAATCGGACGCATAAACATTCACTATTCCATGCACAATTGATGCATTCAGTTTTGCTAAGGCACTTTGTGATCTGGAAGCTAGCATCAACTTGATATCACTAGTTATCTACCAGCAGTTGGTCTTAGGATCCCCCAAACCAACATTTATGCAGCTATTGATGGTCGATCGTTCGGTCAAACAACCAATTGGGATTTTATATGATGTGTTGGTGAAAGTGGCTAACTTCATATTTTCGGGCGAACTTTTTGATTCTTGATTGTGAAGTGGACTTTGAAGTACCCACAATCTTGGGTAGACACTTTTTGGCCACCGAAAGAGTTTTGGTGGATATCGAAAGCAGTGAACTCAAGTTTAGGCTTAATGAAGAAGTGAAATTCATTGTGTGTCAATCAGTGAAACAACCGGGAGACATGAGTGTTGTTTCGTTCATTGACATTGCTGATGAAGATGAGTTGGTTATAACTATTACAGAGAAATTTGTTACAGAAACTCTGGCAGCAGTGTTGATGAATTTTGATGGCGAAGGCATAGAAAAATATGACAAAACGGTTTGTGCATTGACTGGAATATGTTCATGTTCATATGCTCCAAAGAAGTTAGACCTGGACTTGAAAAACAAGCCAACTCCTCCAGCAAAACCATCTATTGAGGAGCTACCAGAGCTAGAGTTTAAGGAGTTGTCAGGCAACTTGATATATGTAATTTTTAGGTGATAACACCACTTTACCGATTATCATTGCTGCAGATTTAGTAGAATGACAGGTGGAAGAACTTGTTTCAGTATTACGGAGGTACAAAAGGGCCATCAAATGGATGAGAGGAAGACATCATTGGCATTCCACCAGGCATATGTACTCATAAAATTCAGTTAGATGAGGACTGCATTCCCACTAGTGAACATCAGCACAGACTTAACCACCAATGCAAGAGGTGGTGAAGAAGGAAATAAATAAGTAGCTCAATGCACAATCTCTGATAGCAAGTTCAGCCTACTGTGTCCTTAAGAAGGAAGGCATGACTGTGGTGGCTAATAAGAAGAATAAATTAATTCCACTTAAGCCCATCACGGGATGGAGAGTATGCATGGGTTACTGAAACTTGAACTCTTGGACTCTTCTGGATCATTTTCCAATGCCCTTTATGGATCAAATATTTGATCGGTTGGCAGGAAATGGTTAGTACTATTTCTTAGATGGTTATTCGGGTTATAATCAAATATCTATTGCACCTAAAGACCAAGAAAAGACTACATTTACATGCCCCTATGGGACATTCTCCTTAAAGCGGATGCCTTTGGGTTGTGTAATGCGCCGGCTACTTTCCAAAGGTGTATGATGTCAATTTTTTTCTTCTAATCAATTAATCTCATTAAGCGTGGAAATGAAGCCGATTTTCATGGTTTCCCCGAGGTAAGAAACTTCTCTTGGGACGGTCTGTCGCAATCTTCTTCGTGGACGAGAACAATAGACTGATTAACTGTGGTCAAGTAAAAGCCCTCTATTGTCAGTTGGAGGAGATTGATTGAACTTTATACTGTACCCACATCTTGGAAGTATTTATGGATGACTTTTCTGTGATAGGAGATTCTTTGGCAAATCTTAGCAATGTCTTGCAAAGATGTGAAGAGTTCAAGCTTGTGTTCAACTTGGAGAAATGTCACTTTATGGTGAAAAGGGGAATTGTGTTGGGGCACAAGATCTTAGCTAAAGGAATTGGGGGCCAAAATTAAGGTGAATGGAAAAGCTACCTCCACCATTCTCGGTGAAAGGCGTCTTTCACCAATGTTCGTGGACATGCAGGATGTTATCGGAGGTTCATAAAGGACTTCTCCGAAATTGCGAACACACTTTGGAAGTTATTTGATAAGGAATCCAGATTTTTATTTGATGAAAATTGTTGGAAGGCATTTGAGTTCCTCAAGGAATAATTGGTAGTTGGGCCCATTATTGTAGCTCCGGACTGGTCTAAACCATTCTAAGTGATGTGGATGCAAGTGGAGTTCCACCTGGGGTTGTTCTTGGATAGAAGACTCTTTCACCCTCTTTACTATGCGAGCAAGGCGTTGAATGGGGCTCAAACGAATTATATAGTTACTGCGCAAGAGCTTCTTATTGTTGTCTACGCCTTTGAGAAATTTAGGGCGTATTTACTTGGTATTAAAGTGGTTGTTCATACTGATCACTCAATATTGAGATACTTGATGGCAAAGAAAGATGGGGTGTTGTTGCTACAGAAATTTGACTTTGCAGTCAAAGACAGAAAGGGATGTAAAAATCAGGTGGCAGATCATTTATCTCGACTGGAGAACGAGGGAAAGAGGTTGGATGAAATAGAGATTGACGACTCATATCTTGATAAGCAGGTTCTTGCAGCTACTCTTGATCTTGTATCATGGTATGCAGACTTTGCTAATTATTTGGACAGTGACGTGATACTGGAAGACTTAAGTTTTCACCAATGAAAGAAGTTTTTACATGATGTAAATAATTACTTCTGGATGAGCCTTTTTTATTTAGATAGTGTGCTGACAATATCATTTGGAGATGTGTACCAGAGATGGAAATGTTGAGTATCTTGCGAGCCTGTCATTCGTCTCTAATCGGAGGACATCATGTGGGTGATTGCACATCGAGGAAGATTTTGCAAAGTGGGTACTATTAGCCTACTATTCACAAGGATGCATAGGATTTTGCCAAAGCTTGTGACCAGTGCCAGAGACAAGAGCCAATATCTAAATATAAAGAGATGCCTATATCCAAAATGTTGGAGGCTGAATTGTTTGACGTGTGGGGCATTGATTTCATGGGCCCCTTTGTAAGTTCCTATAGTCACAAGTACATCTTGGTTATTGTGGACTATGTGTCCAAATAGGTGGAAGCCGTGGCCTTAACAGATAATGAAGGCAAGAATGTGGTGACATTCTTGAAAAAGAAGATCTTCTCTCATTTTGGTGCTCCTCACACCATCATAAGTGATGGGGGTTCTCACTTCTGTAACAAGGTGTTTTGGGCTGCCTTTAGCTAAATGCAGAGTGAAACAACACAAGGTGGCTACCCATATCATCCCCAAACTAGTGGGCAGGTGGAGGTATGAAATCGAGAAATAAAGATGATATTAGCCAAAATGCTAACTGGAGTGATTGGTCAGGGAAGCTTGATAATGCTCTTTGGGCATATTGCACTGCCTTCAAACTCCAAAAGGTATGTCACCTTACAAACTAGCCTTTGGTAAACTTGTCACTTACCAGTAAAGCTTGAGCATAAAGCCTTATGGGTACTCAAGAAGCTTAATTTGAGTTGGAAGGAGGCTGCCAATTTGAGGTTGGACCAACTGAATGAGATTGATGAGTTTCGGTTGCGTGCTTATGAGAGAGCTGCTCTCTATAAGGAGAAAATGAAGTTGCACCATGAAAGGAGGATTGAAAAGAGAGAATTCCAAGTGGGTGACTTGGAGATATTGTTCAACTCAAGGTTCAAACTTTTTTTGAGTAAACTGAAATCTAAGTGGTCCGGAACCTTCAAGGTGACTCAAGTTTTTCCATCCGGATTGGTGGAATTGGAAAACAAGAAAGGGAAGTTGTTCAAGGTAAATGATAAACGAGTCGAGCAATATGCTGGTCTGCAAGAAGAGGTAAAGCTGGTAACATTGGTGTATCTTGACGAAGTCTAAGTAGTCAAGATACCCGAGTCGTTCCACGTCGTTACATCAGGCGCTAGTAGAAGGCAACCCACAATGTGTTGTAAAAGCATGTTAGTGTAGGTTTGTAAATGTTGAACATGGGTGATCTGTGTGCTAAGTGTGTAGGGAATTAGAAAACATGTGAAGCTTGGAATTATTTGATGTTGATGGTTCAAACGACGAACCATTGATCGTCTATTGGACCATCCAATGAAGTCGTCACAATAAGCACAAAAGCATATCATTCTAGTTAAGGCCCGACGAGTTAAGCAACGTACTGTCAAAACTCTGACGGACCATCGGCTTAACCGTCACATAGAAAACAAATTATACTACTCTAGTTAAGGCCGGCCGTTGAGCTGACATGTCGTCGCAAGCTTGACGGGCCGTCAACCGAACCATCAACTCACACTCAATTGTCAGAAAAGTCACGCAACTAACCGTCGCTGCTCCGATGAACCGTCAACAGGACCACCACAGGTAAGTTTTCATTTTAATTCGAACCGACCCAGTGCCAACCAAACCCTATTTTAACAATTGGTTAGCCCATACTCGATCCAATCTAATGGCCATTTTAAATTGCATCAATTCAAACACACAACCACGTTCTAAATCACATTATAAACGTATTGCCCTCCTCTTAAATTCCACACTCATAAAATTGCATGACTCCTATAACCCCTCACTTCCCACATTCATAGCCATTAACTCCACAACTCACTCTCCCACACTATTTAATCACACCTGTTAATCACCAAATATTCATCACCATATATCATTATTTCTCTTGATAATGGCAAGCATTGCACTTTACATTAGCACGGTTCTACTCTTCATCTGCATTCCACTACTCAAGTATGTGCATCTTTTAGTTTAATTTTGGTTTATTCCTTTGGTTTGTGAAGTAAAATCAACACGGCTACCAATTGATGTAAATAAGTAAACTAGTAGTTGTGTTGTGTTGTTGCTCTTATTATCTTGGTGTGGTGTGTCAACCCCGTGGGTGAAGTTTGAGTAACCCAAAAAGGTTAAAGATATAATGATAGTGAGTTCAACGTGTAAGGGATCACATAAAAAAAGCAAGTAACCATGAAACAGAACGGGTTGCCCACCAAGTTTTCGGTGAGATGCCAAAGAAAGGCTTGAAGTATCTATTAAGCCTGACGGCTCAAGTGACGGTTTGTTGCATAGGTGACGGTCCGACAATTTAACTGTCACCAAGAAGGTCTACACGATTGAAACTGGTTAAGGTCGAACGGATCAACTGATGACCCATCAGGCTCCCAACGAACTACCAGACCAACCGTCGAATGGCTAAATATTTTATAATTGACGCTGCTTAAGCCTGACGATTGGAGTGATAAACCGTCACCCGACCCGTCAAGGCTAAGCAGTTTCAAATGTCAAATTTTGTCTGGATGTCTTATGTTGTGTTATGTCTAATTATTTTCCTTTTAAGGTACTATGCCTCCTAAATTTGCACCAACTAGAGGGGGAGCAATACAAGGATCAGCAAGAGATGCCTCACTCTCAAGATTGACAGATAAACCCAAAAAGGAGAGTGAGAAAGCCAAGGCTCCTGCCTGTAACACCAGACAGAGTGAGAAGAGACACACTCATGCCTCCCAGTTTGAAAAGGAGAATTGGTTGTCAACTGAGGCGCCGAGTAGTGATGGGCAAAGCAATGACAGTTCCAGCTCTCCCAGGGGAGATGAGGCTACCACCAATCCGAAAGTAAAACCCGGGGAAGAAACAATTCGCAATAAAGCATCAGGGGTGAGAGAATCAATTCGCTGGCAGATTGAAGGGGCGGAAAAGCATTACTATGATGGTCTTGAGCCAACATAGTCAAGAAGCATGAAAAGGTCGTATGCAAAAGAGTATCGAATAGTCACCACAGAACTACCAGAGTATCCTGTGATTGAGCGGGGGTTTAATGAATATGAGCTAGGTTGTTTAAGAATATGAGCAGAGGTTTATAAACGTATTGCCTTCCTCTTCCATCTCTTTTACTATCATGAGTGGCTAAAAACCCTAGAACTAGGGTTAGGGAATCCTTGGTGGAAAATCACTTTTGGAGTTAATGTATTGATGAATTTAGATTAATTTTGTAGTTATATAGCCAATCCTTTAGATTAATTCTAATGGTTGCAAACATTAGAACAAGACCTAAGTTAAACTTGCTTGAGCAATAAGGTTAACAATAGGATATGGAATTGGTAACAAGAATTCGGAGTTTCTAACCTCCTTCTGAAGATTAATGCTTTGACGAGTTAATGTCTTGAGGTTTAAATTGAGTCACAATTCCATCACTTAAAGTTTGAAGAATTAAAGTGAAAATCTAATTAGGTTAGAAAAAAATTAAAATGAATATTTGAAATCGATTGCTTTATAATGGCATTGCGTTGATGTAAGTTCATATTTTACTTAACCAGAAGTGACTGGAAGCCAAGCTGAATACAATCCTAGTTTGTCTTCTCTCCATTGATTTAAACACTACAAATTTAACCATCATAATTTGATACAAGTGAAATTATTCAATAAACTTCCAACACAAACCCCCCAATTTATGAAAATTGTCGACTAATCGTTATTTAAAATACATATAACTTAGTTTACACTCTATTCCCCGTGGGATTCGATCCTAACCTTTGTTGGGTTCTACATTTGACAACAACTACTTACGCTTCCTCAAGGGAGTTGTAGTTTGGGCATATCACTTACCCTTTTCCACAACTTCTTTCTATGTCTCCCTCTTCCGTTCCACTTTCACTTGCCGATGAAAATAAATCATGAAATTTTTGGGGGGAAGAACTTTTTGATAAGTTCACAAAGCAATAGAAAGCACAGAAATGTGCAAGAGAGGGCTCAATATGTCTAAAGTACTTGGATTTTAACTGTTGAATCAGTAGAATGATTATTTGCACCTTTAACAGTTTGAGATCAGTACCCTGTTAGTACGATGCTGAAATGCATGCATAAAACTAGCAACTGAAATGTGGAACATATTACTCGATGGGTCCATAGGTTTGCGGAACTTGGCTGGCTTGATATGTTTTTTTTTTAAACTGGCTGGCCTGATATGTTTGGCCAACCCGTTGATTGGCTTCTTGATGGGGACTACCATATCTTAAATGCCATAATCATATTTTATTGAATGTTGGGTGACAGGTAAGACTGAAATATTAACAACCCAGATATCAGAAAAACACCAGCTTTTATAGAAGCATGCCCCTACCTGTAAATACTTTCTACCCACCAACTCATGGCCAATCTCATCAATGGTCCTACAGAGAGAGTTAGACTAGTGGTATATTCATGCTTTAAACTTAATAAATTCAATCTATTAAGGTTTTTAGCACTGAAATTATCGTACTCATGGAATTATGGATCTAAAATTAACTATCTATTGATATTTTAGCAGTTTTTCACACAGAGACATATATACACTATGTTGCTCAGACTAGGGTGCGGGTGTCCGATACGGGTACGGATCTAGAGGTCGGATCCTTCACTGTCTCAATTTAAAGATTCGGAGATATGGATCTAGGGATGGATACGGGTGCGGGTATTCGGCGAAAAATAATTTAAATATCTAAAAATAGAGTTATAAACTATAAATTTTGAGATATTATGTGGAAAACTTGAGGAGAAAATATTTTTCAAGAAGAAAATCCTGAAAGGAGATAAAAAGAAAAACAATAACATAGAAATTTCTATATACAAGGTATTCCATTTTCTTCAATTTTACCTTAGCTTTTATTTTGATTATATAATTTCTTAAATTTGTCCGGACTTTCCCAGTCGATTTTGGTCAAAGTACCCAAAATCGGTTGACCATATCGGGTACGGATCAAACACCCACATCCATGTCGTGTCGACACGGATGCGGCGCCGAAAGTGAAGAATCTGAGTAACTTAGTATATACATATATATGTTTCCCACAAAATATACAGGACTCAGTTGAACCCATGAAGCACAGGCCATCAACCTCTCAGTTAGACATCCTAAAGGTCCAACAGTAAAAAGGACAGCTGGAAACAGAAGCCTCCACTCCCAAACAAGTATCAACACACTGTGGATGGCACACATCTAACCATGAATCATATGTAGGGAAATGTCTCCGTCAATTCATCATAATAAAAGCACTTGATAAAAACAAGGTTAAAATGTAATTTTCATTTGCCTCCTACAAAAGTTATCCTAACTGATCCATATTGGTATCTGGAAAAATCTCCAAGCTTTAGTATAAGCTACACTTAGCTTGAAGCTTGAAAAACTGAAATTATGATCGCTATTGTGGACTCACCCGCTATGGTCTGCATCAAAATACTGAAAAGCTTTGAACAGATGGTCATCCCTTTCAAGTCGATGTCTATGCATTGTTGCAGTAACAAACTCAATGTAGTCAATCGTTCCATTTCCATCCACATCAGCCTAAAATATAGAACCATAAACGGAATACAGAGGAGTAAGAAATGTGAAAAGAAGCCAATAAACAGATAAATATAGTCAAATGATTCATACTTACAGCTTCCATAAGTTGCTTAACTTCAGCCTCTGAAAGCTTTGATCCAAGGCGAGCCAATCCTGATTTTAATTCTTCGTAAGTTATTGTCCCACTATTGTCTGTATCCATGTTTGCAAACATAGATTTCAGACCTTTAATTTCTTCTTCAGATAAATTTTCTGCAATGACCTGGGATTCCAATTAACAAAGTGTTAGTGGATTGATTTGAAAACCTTCAGGGAAATGGTAACAGATGATAGCTTTCATTTCCTTGTAAGGTACCAAATACATGTTAGCCAACTGCAAAAATTATAATATCTCCACCTTTGATATGAAATCATTTCTTTGATATGCAAACATTTTGTGAAAGAAACGAATACATCAACAAAGACCTTTTTCAACCTCAAAAAACATCTTGAGAAGGAGAGAATCAGTTTATGATACAGTTTCTTCTTTAGTAAGTAAAATTTAACCAATTGTGTAACAACTTTCTTGAAGAGATGAAACATCAAGTTGATTGTAGTTATACTTTCTACATCAAGTCTCCAGAAAATGCTTCGTCTCACTTTTACTGCTGAAGAAACAATGATGAAAGTCAAAGAAACATTCTAAGTTTAACCACTTTTCATGTAGAAATAATAGTTGCAATATTAAATTCTACCTTCAGTGCTAGTTTCTTGAGCTTGTTCATTGCCCTGAACTGCTTCATTCTGGAGAGCACTGCACTGTCTATTGGTTTGTCTGATGCTTCTCCACTTTGAAGCCATGGATGTTCTGTAGAATCAAGCAAAAGAACATCAAGGAAGGCACATAATTTAATTCCAACATACTAACCAAGCTCCAAGCAAGTGAAGCCCTCAATTCCCAAATCATATATTAACAAGATTAAGAAACCTGAGAAGCAAGTCAAAATGGAAAAGACTAAGCAGACAAAAACAGCAAGAAATACTCACCAACACATCATAACACTGGACAAAGTTTAAAAACCTAGTGTACATTTATCCACATTTTGGAACTTTGATTTATCAAAAAAGAACTTGAAGGAACAAGTATTTGGGCTACTTGTGATGTAACATAAGATTAAAGTTCTTAGGGGTCGTTTGGTATGAGGTGCTAAAGCAAATAATACCGGGATAAAATAATAATTCCGGAATAAAAATTTTTAATGCATGTTTGGTTGGCAATATTCGGGATAACTTATCCCGGGACTAATAAATAGCACCGGGATAAGTTATCCACACAATTGGTGGGATAACAATCCCACCATAATTTATCTTTGGGATAAATTTATAAAAGGACAAAATTACCCCTACCTATATTCATGCACGGGCTACTTTATGTTCGTACGTATGTGCATAATTAATTAATCAATCTAACTCGACCACTTTAGGCGATCCGTAAATTATATGACATAACCATATACGTAAACCAAATAGTAAGATAGTAATTTTATATTTATACAAATGATAAACATTATAATTTGGTCATCTAGATGGGTAACAAAACTATACAACATAGGTAGACATGTTTAATAAATATAAGAATATTTTATGCATATTAATATTTTTCACATTTTATGTTAAACATTTGATAAATAATACACTAAAAACTTTTCATAAATGCATAAAATGTAGATGAATATTAAATTTTGTTTTTTTAAGATGAAATTTGTAATGAATTAATCCTCAATATTTTTATAAATATTAAAATTATTAGAGTTTTAATTAACCTATCTTCAATTGAGTAATATTTATCGACAACCTAAGATTACCCCCAAACCCACAAACCATATTAACCTCTTATAACTAATTTTTCAGCCAAAGACAAATTTAATTAACTACCAATTTATTATTTTTATTATTTAGTTGTTGGACTTTTAACTAGCTTTACTCAGGCATTACATCTACTAGTTATATCTTAGTTGTATTTCAGTTGTTGCCTTGTCGTAGTGATCTGTTAAGCCATTTTTTGAATTGAAATAATGTTGATTGTTAAGCATTGTTAAGAATTGTTAAGCACTGTTAAGAATTAAAATCTAGCACAGGCCTTGTCGTAGTTTTAAGCCATTGTTAAGCATTTGAATTGAAATGTTGATCACTATATTATATGAGTGATCTATGTTCACAATCAACTTCATTGTTCAATTACATATTTTAAATTAAATAGTTTTTTAATCACTTGAAAATTGATATTGTATATATCAATTAAGATAAATTTTAATATTCTATATTATATGAGTGATATGTGTTTAAATGAAGTAATATAAACAACAAATCTTCTTTTACTTTAACAAATTTAAGTTGGAAGTTTTTATTTCAAACTAAATAAGATGTAGTAAGATTTTTTTTTTTAAACACACACGGCATAATCATGGGAAGGCACATGCAAAAAAATTAAAGCTAAATAAGATGAAAGTTTTATTTTTAAAATACACACGATATAATCATGAAAATGCACATACAAAAAAAATTAAGCTAAATAAGAGGAAAGTTTAATTTTCAAGAATAAATATTTAAAGCTTGAAAAGAAATATACAAAAAAAAAAAAAGTTAAATAAGATGGAAGGTATTTTGGTAATCAATTAATTTATTCTTAGCAATTATACCATGCATATTATTTTGAATACAACAAACCAAACAACAACAACAACAACAACAAAAAACCCAGTATATTCCCACATAGTGGAGTCTGGGAAGGGTAGAATGTACGCAGTCCATACAACAAACCAAACACTCAATAAAAAATAATCTCAGCATAACTAATCCCAGTATAACTTATCCCATCATAACTTATCCCAACATAACTAATCCCAGCATAACTACATTCCCAACCAAACGACCCCTTAAAGTAACTGAAAATCTGATGGTGGAATCCATTAAATATGGCCTTTACGTAGATGCAGCCAATAAGAGGATCAAAAAAAAGGCTTTCTTTGGATGTTACTTGATAAATAGAGTTAATATTTCGTCTCTAATTCTTCTTTCACTTTTTCTCATAAGAAATATATCGACAAACAACAAAACTATCACCTTCTACTAGTAGCAAAACAACCTCTTGCACTTTCCTGTCATCATTATATTGGTCACACAGACATAAAACACTTCACTCTTTGTAGAAGCTTCCTCACAATGTCATAGATGCATTAAAGTGATTTGGAAACAAATGTGATCGATGCAACAACACTGCCAGTTATAGTAAGAGGAATATTGAACAATGCACGATAACAAGGCTAGCACACAAGTTGTGTCTTGGTGTGTAAGTGTGAGACTGGGGAGTATTAATTCTAAAACTTATATTATGTCAAAATGACACCATATTATATTCTTTTTGTTTGTCTTTGGCCTAAAAGTGTCTATCCCTGTTCCCTTTGATGGACTGTCCAAATGAAGATATGTTTTTCCAGAAAATGAAAAAGATAACTATGAGATGACTAGGCATGTACTCCGCAAGTTGGTTGAACTTTCAGCAATTTCTACATACCATCCAGATGGGGTAGGATATAGGACAATCTTAGGCAAGAAAAGCTAAGGATCAGTTTAAGGGACGGTTTAATTTGCAATAGTAGGGGAAAATAAGTTAATAAACTCTTGCACACTTTCATCTGAAAGTTGATATTATATGATCAGTCCCATGTTTAGTTCTCCAGCTTGAATAGTCTGACTATGTGTTGGTAACCTTCCCTCTCCAAGTAAGGGGGTTAGCACCTAAGGGGTAGGGGGACGGTGGAAATGGACTAAAATAGTGAGGGTTTGCTGTCGAAAAGAAAACCCAAAGAGGCCGAATTAGGGATAGAATCATCCAATGCCTTGTACCACTTCCACCACTCATTAATTTGTTTTTTAATTTCTGTAGTTTTTAATTTTGGATTCCAACTCAGTTTATGTCTACCATCATTTAAATTGCCTTATTAATTGTAGTTCTGTGTCTTCTTTATCAATAGATTGTTATCCGATGTCTTGTGAAGAAAAAATAAAGTATTTCCAAACAAATACATGATATATCCAAAACATAATCCCCTCGATAGTGCTCTGGCAATATATAATATATAGTCACACTATGGACCAAAATACATATGATTTCTCTCCATGCCTATACAAAACCACATTGTGGTGATTAAGTACTATATAAAATGAGAAGATCACTGTGTAGCCTTTGATAACACAAAAAGAAAAAGAGAGAAAGAGATACCAAGAACTTCTCCTGACGTGATTCTGTTTTTCGCATCCTGTGTTAGCATTTTTCGAACAAGATCCTTGGCACAATTTGAAATGGATGGCCATGGATCACTTTGAAAGTCAATTTCTCCTTTTAGTATAGCATGGAATATTCCCTTTTCAGTTTCTGAAAAGATTTGGCAAGACAAGTTAAAAGAGAAATGCAGAAAATAACACCCAGTACAGCATCTTATTATGTTTTCATCTCTGTCCTTACCATCCCAAAATGGAGGTACACCACTAAGTAGAATATACAAAATAACACCTGCACTCCATACATCAGCTTCCTTTCCATAACTGCGCCTCAATACTTCAGGAGCTACATAGTATGCACTACCAACTATATCGCGGTACACCTTACCTGAAATCAATAAATAAAACATGAATTTGAAATGTGTAAGTCAACCAGGATAGTTTAAGTCAGGGTGCAGGAAACAAGGATAGTTTAAGTCAACAATGGTTTGATAACAGCTTTAGATACAATATAAATGGTGGGATCATCAAAACACTTGCAAGAGGTACATAAGGAACTGATATAGGTAACATATCTGTTATCAGAGAAGGTTCAGTGATTTATGGAATCAAACAGAGTATTGAGCATCCAAATAAACTTGAATTGCAAGAGAAGAGGAATCTCCTGTGAAGTACACCGATTAATAATCCTATAAAGAGAAATAGGTGAGAGGGGGTTGGCAGTGTGATATGAAGTAATACACATTTAGTAACTTATTAGGTTACACTATGATGTTTATTTTACGTCTTTGTAACTTTAACATCGAATTCTTTCATTTACTTAAGAATTAAGATTTCGGTCAATGCCACAAATTCAGGTTATGACGTAAAGATCAAACTCATCCAAGGAGGTTGGTTGACATCATGAAATGTTGTAGTAAATTTTATTCTATCTAATAGGTCATATAGAATTATTTAAATGTAGTAATCCTCATAAGTTTGTAAAAGCTGATGATTCATGCAATCTCATGTCTACTGTAGCAAGAGCTTCCCTCCTTAGATCATGAACTTCTGAATCTAATTTATCCTCACTCTTCCTTGACTGGTTGTTTTTCTTGATGATAATATAATTGGCCAGACTGATTTTTCTATTTCCTGCATATATGTTGTCTGGGGGGTTTATCCCTTTTTCTGTTATAGATAAACAATGCCTCAACAGAGGAAAAAGAAAGGGCCTTTTGATTTTGACATTCAATTATACATAGTGTGGGACAAATTTTATTTAAAGAGAAAAGGCTACTATTGTATCATTAATTTCCATAAATAATTCTTCCATCAGCTTCTTCACAGCTTAAAAGCGAACCCTCTATTTCCATTTTCCCTCAAAATACATAAACTCTACAAAGATACCTTAATTCTAGAAGAAGAAACTTGTCGTATTTCACAGAATAGGTGTCCTGCTCATACCATTGAATCAACTGATTAGGGTATTACAAAAGATTCAGTGAACATATACTTTCCAGTATACTGTCATATTGGACAAGTGTTATCGGCTAACCACAGATTGGACTAGTGTTAATAACATAAATGTTGTTTAACCTGGCAGGTGAAACATGAGCTTTTTTTTTTTTTTGATAAATGTGGTATTATTTGCCACCTCCGACCAGCGATAGGTACGAGATAACTCTATCAACCAAGGCTAGAACAGATGAGAAGAAATCACTCAGTGTTTGTCTCTGTTGGTAATTGAACCATGAGTTATGAAATGCATTCAGTTTAACGCACCCGAGGGTGTGGCCTAATGGTCAATGAAGTGGGTTGAGAACTATGAGACCTCAAGGTCAAATCTCAATAGAGACAAAAACACTAGGTGATCTCTTTCTATCCATTCTAGCGTTGGTGGACACAGTTACCTAGTACCTGGTAGCAGTTGTCCCGTGGAATTAGTCGAGGAGTGCGCAAGCTAGTGCGAACATCAGGGTTATAAAAGAAATGTATTCATATTATCTGGCACTCTTGGTCAAATGTCTCGTGAAATCCTACCTAAAAGGCTCAAGTAGGTGAATAATACAACATATATTTTAAAAGTACTAGTGGAACAGTTACAGCTCACCGAGGACATGACCCTAGATAGGAAGGTCTGGAGGGCGCGAATTTCGGCAGAGGATTAGGGCCAGTTTGGGTCGCTAGTGTAGGGAATTACTTGGTGGGGGTTTTATTCCTGTTATGATTCCGTCTTCCGTGTTCCATGTTTTATTACGAATCTGTGTGCTTTCCTCTGCTTTCCTCTGTTTTATATTACTTATGGGTGTCGTATTTATGTTATGTAATCTGCTTCTGTGCTTTACTATGTATTTGTGTGGTATCTCGTGTCTTGAGCTGGGGGTCTATCGGAAACAGCCTTTCTACTTCATCAGAGGTAGAGGTATGGACTGTGTACATCTTACCCCCCAGACCCCACTAGGTGGGAATACACTGAGTTTGTTGTTGTTGTTGTTGTTGTAGTGATACATAATTCACAACTATTTCTCTTTGGTACTACACAGAACTAGGAAAGTAAGATGGAGATATTCCATTCTATTTCAGGCATAATAAACAACGTACATTTCCCTAAAAGATTTGGCCGCTCTTCGTAGTTTATTTTAGATGGTACACCTATCAAAATTTGCCATTTGAAAACTTTCACTTAGATGCTATTGTTAGTGTCCTGGAACAAAAATGACATTGCCGTTATACATTTACAAAAAAAAAAAAAAAAAACTAGTAGCAATGAATATGAGAAGTAAGTGAAAAGACACCTAATCCAAGTGAGTGACTCAGAAAAACAATGAATGTATCACTAAATCTTAACTATAATAACTAAAGAGTTTAAGTTCTTTGCACTTGCATTGTGGAAACATAAATCTTTTTTGGACAATCCGATCACTTATAAGACAATTATGGGAAAATCTTCATGACAAACATTAATTGATAATCTGGTAAACATAGTAACTAACCTACTATCATAGGTTAAAACCAGACTAATTGTGAAAAAGATCTTTATTCTATCAGTGTATATAGCTTGAATCTTCAATTAAAACGGTGAGGGGCAAGAATATCACCTTCTTCAATGAAGACAGAAAGCCCGAAATCAGTAGCCTTAAGCATTACATGTTCATCCTTACTAGTCAATAAGAAATTCTCTGGCTTGAGATCTCTATGCATAACACCCATGAAATGACAAATATAGACTACATTTACTATCTGTCTGATAATATCAGCAGCATCCTTTTCAGAGTAATATCCCTTGGCAATAATTCTATCAAACAATTCCCCTCCAGCACAAAGTTCCATCAGAAGGTGCACTGAGTAATTGTCTTCATAAGCACCTTTGAATTCCACTATATTTGATTGCCCACTCAAATGCTGCATAATTTGAATCTCCCTCTTAATATCCTCCCTATCTTTCCTACACACAAGCTTCCTCTTCAAGACAGACTTGCAAGCATAATGTTGCCTAGTAGAATTCTCAGTACAAAGGTAAATAACTCCATATTGACCCCTACCCAATTCTCTCCCAAGTGTGTAGTGTGCTTTAATATCTTCAAATGGCTTACCCAAAATGGCATCTTGTCCTATTCTCTGTATTACTTGAATACGTGGTTGAGTAATTTTCACTGTAACTTGGTGAGCCTGCTTTTGTTTTTGTTGTTGTTGCGGTTGTGGCAGTGGCTTATAGGAGGGCCTCTCTTGGGGTGGTCTTGGATAGGCTTCATGATAGTAAACTGGGTGTTTGTAATGGTGATATGCAGAACTGCTCCCTTTTCTCGGTCTTGGTCTGTACCCTTTACCATCTCGTTGTGCATATTTGTTCCTGCTAAAACAACCACCCATTTCTGCAACTCTAAATCAAGATTGAATTCTTTTTACATTGACAAGTTTGTGTTTTTTATGACAATATTGAATGAAAGGAATATTAATTTGAATTTGTTTTTCGATTTTTGACTATGTCAATTTTTTCTATCACATCAATCAAGATTTTGGATTGTAACAAAGAAACCAAAAAATGAGATAATGCTTGGCAAAGTTGAAAACGGAGAATGTCCTCAGAATCAGAAAATGCCAAGGGGATTAAACTCTGTTTATTGTTTTGTTTGCATATTTGGGTGTGCGTGTTTTTCTGCTTCATCTTTCTTTTCTCAATACCCCTTGTTTTCGTCAAACAACATTTCCCAAATAGGCGGAAAAAACGCACTATCTCTTGATGATCATACCATTTTTTTAGTGTTTAATAGAGATAATACATAAATATATGATTCTAATTTGATATTAAATTATAATTTGATTTTAAGCTTTGATAGTGTATAAATAGGACATTTAACTATTCAAAATTTGAACAAATATGACTTCTGATTTTGCAATTTTCACTCGCACCTACGTGGAAAAGTAATCCAATCATACGGTGCCACATCGTTAAAAGAGCTGACTTGAAGGGAGGTCATATTTGTGTAGTTTTGAATAGTTAAAAGTCATATTTGTGTATTATCAAAGTTTTACTTTTTGTGTTAAAACGGCGTCGTTTTTTATTATTATTATTATTATTATTATTATTATTATTATTATTATTATTATTATTATAAATTTTTTATTTATTTCTATAGCAGCAACACCTAACTTTTTTTTAATTAAAAAATTAAACTTGCGCAGTAGGCCGAAGGAAGCGCCCAAGAAGAGCAAATAACACCACTGGGCTATCTAAGTGTCTTGTTTCATGTGGTTAACATTAATATACGTACATAAATATAGGTTTTCTACCTTATATATATAACGTAATTTTTTTACCGAGGGGGTTCGGGTGAACCCCTGGCAACCACATAGGTCCACCCCTACGTTAATTTAATAACGTTTTGATAACATTAATTTAATAAAATTGTAATAACATTAATTTGATAACGTTAATTTAATATACTACTACTACTATCCTTAATAACGATAATTTAATAACGTTTTATTAAAACTATATTTTTTTTCTTATTAGTATAGTTTCATCTTTAATTTAATATTTAAATAAATTATATTTAGATATATTATATAACTTAAATTCGCCCTCTATTTTATAATATATATATATGTATACATACCCGCGCTGTTTTTCGTATGAGGCTGACCCATCTAATTAATAAATCTTCAATATTGCTCTTTTTCCACAATGACAAAAGAAATTAAATGTCATTTTCATCTTTGAGCCAAAAATAATTAAAAAATAATAGTGAAAAAGTCATTTAAAGGTCATATTTGTGCAGTTTGGAATAGTTAAAGGTCATATTTACGCACTGTCAAAGTTTAAGGTCATATTTATATATTATGCCCATAGATTTTAAGCTGGACGCGTTCAGTTTTGCGTGTTGAACACGCGTTTTGCCACATAGGATCGAAGGTCATATTTGTGCAGTTTTGAATAGTTAAAGGTTATATTTGTGCACTGTCAAAGTTTAAGGTCAAAGTTATAATTTGATGTTAAGTTTAGGGTCATATTTATGTATTATCTCTGTTTAATAAGTAGATGTTTAATAGGCTGAAAAACATTTATCGTACCCAACTTTGCTTTAAAAATCAAACTCTCTCAATTTTAGATAATAGTCATATTTCTTTTTATATCCTAATTAAAATTTTAAAATACCTATAATACCCTTCCGTCGTCAACTTTTTCCTTATACTTTTTAAAAATTATCATACTTTCATTTTTATTTAAATTCATGTAACAATTTTTTCATAAAAACATGAACATTTCCTGAACCAAAAAAAAAAAGAAATACTAATTAAGAATATAAGCTAATGATGGTCTATAATAAAATATATTAGCACAATAAGGAAATTAGTTTTATTAATAATAACCAAAATCTAATATTTATTTTACAAGTGAAAATAATAAGTAATATTAATTTTTATAAATATATTTCAATGCAGAAAATACAAAATAATGAATAAAAATAAGGTCAAATTTTTAAAGATTATATTTAATTAGATAAATTATAATTTATGTTATACTTTATTAAATGACAATCACAACTCATTTATTTATATAGACCATAGATAATATCGTTTCTTATTACTTGACCCTCTGTAACGATCCAAGAGTACCCCTGGACGTCACATGGTGCCTAGGACTATGAATAGCCCTAAGATAACCCTTGACATCTATATAATCTGAAACTCTTATGAAAAGTAAACTAACACATACATATAAACACGGGACGAAACAACTTAAAATCTTATTCTCGACTTGAAGTCTTGAAGTCGCAAATAAACTCTTTAAACTGAAAGGTACGTAGTCTGACAAGCCTTTACTACTAACTAGAGAGCCACTAAGACAGACCCTACCTGACCCGGATGAAATTTGAAATCAAGTAACTAAAGTAACTTTCATCAATGGTTAAGAATCTGATGATCTGGATCCTCGGACTATGAGGACTCACCAAATATCGGGATGCGGGAAGCGATGCCTGTGATCAATCATGCTGCCGGAAATGAGCACTAGAACTTACATTATAAGATAATGTAGCACATAGACATTTATGTATGGGTCAGTACTTTGGAATATACTGAGTATATGAGGGTGAATGCATAAGTAAAACAGAAACTGATTTTATACATATATGCTTTCAAATCATGTATGCTAAATGTAGCGGACTCACCTTGGACTTGAGTAAATCTAAAAAAAAACTATATGATCATATAACATGAGTAATAAGGCATAATAAATAAACTTAGTGAGTCATTACACTTAGTTTATAAAATCTTTGCTTTTACTCTTGCTTATTGGAGATTTTTTTAAATGATATAAACCATGTGCGCTATCATGGAGTCTAACGTCTTACCCACGTTGGGGAGAGCTACCCTACCCTTGCCATTGGAATAGAACCCTAACTTAAGTGATCACGGAACTTAACCCATATTGAAACTTAAACCTACAGTGGCTCATAGTTTCTAGGAACTCAGGATACGCTCATCCATATTCCCTTCTTGGTGCTAAATACTACTCCCATATATATATATATATACATATTTATGTACATACATATATATATATATATATATATATATATATATATATATATGTACATGCATATATATGTGTGTGTGTATATATATATGTGTGTATGTACATACTTAAGAAATCCACCTTAAATAGCATAAGGATTTATAGACTTGAAACCAATTATGGTTCTCTTTACTTGAATCATAATCAGAAAGAATGTTCGTGGATTTCATGTCTTATCTTGTAACAAAAGATCAAGTTGAACATTAATCTTGCAGAAATACATATAACTGAAGCTTGAAGCATAGGTTTCTTGTAAACTTAGTACTTATGCTTAAGCCTTGAAATTCATACTTTCTTCCACAAAACTTATAACAAAATATCATGTTCAACAATCATAGTGAAATTTTTCATCAAAATTCAAGTCAAACTAAAGAAATTTAAATCATAATAGAAATCTTGTAATTCAAAACATGAATATATGAAGACTCTTGTGCACTTAAATCCTTCAATCACATGATAATGTTATACTTCAAAAGATGAGAGCTTGGGTATGAATCCTAATTATAACATGTAAATTCAACTTCAAAGATCAAATTTTTTGACACAAGGATGAAAGAGTACCCTTGTTCAAAACCCCACATACCTGGATTTACTTGACTTGTAAAGAGAATTTAAACTTAGAGACTTGAGAGATGTCATAGTGAAAGAAACCCTAGCCTTCTTGTTCTTGAGAATGTAAGGAGAAAAGTGTTGTTAATTGACTAAAAATAGAGGAAATTAATGCCTCTCTTAAGTTATAAGTCGTGGGTTGGAAGTTTTAAAAAGGGAAAAGACCAAAAGGCCCCTCAACTGAACTTATAAAAACTCGATCGTCAGTCGTCACAAGTCATCTCACGACTCATAACTTTTGATTACGAGTGGACCTAGAAACTTGTAACCTTGGCAGAAACAAAGAGAGTATACACTGGTCTGGATATGAGTCATATCTAACGGCTCATAACATGTTACCACAGCTTGTAGCAATCCACTCGTAACTTGGACAGAAACTTAGAAAACTAACACTGTTGACCTTACGACCCTCACTATATGACTCATAACATCTAGTAACGAATCTTAGGGTTGAGTCCTCAAGTAACCATAAACTTCAATCACCTCACACTGTATTGGTTACGACTACATCATACGACTCGTGTCGAGTCTTGACGACTTAACGGATGAGTGGTAAGTTCTATAGTGACTTTGAGAGCATGAGGTATAACAATATCTCCCCCAGGAAATATTCGTCCTCAAATGATGCTCAAATCGAATAGGGATTTTGGAATAGAATTAACTCATCTACACTAATCTTACTATCAAGATTCTAACTTATCACTGGGATTTCAAGACCCATGAACATAAGTTACGATATAAGAATACTTAAATGGACTTAGCGAGAAATAATTTGCTGGAATAATGATTTACCTTCGGCAGGAAATGAATTAGAAGAAAAGAGATGAGGTTACTTGGTTATCATATCTGCTTCAGATTCCTAAGTAACCCCTTCGACCAATTGATTTCTCTAACGAACCTTTATTGATGCGATCTTGGGCATATTTATGTGTTCAAACACTGTTATTTACTTATATTTGGACTTGTTTTGAGAATAAAAATTATGCTAATTATATTGAATTGTGAGTTAAATTATGTTTTGTGGCTAACTGATGTGATTAGAGATACAAGGTAAATTTTTCATAGATTCAAAGAAAAAAAGGATATACATCATAAAGATGTGAGAGACCATATGGATCAAAGTCAAAAACATATGGAGATGCACGAGAGTAAGGAGAAAAGAAAAGAGTTGAGGATTGACGAAAAGAAAGAAAAGAACTAGAGAAAAATTCCAGTGACACGATGCTATCTCAATGCGTCGTGTCGACTGGCAATATGTGTGACTTACCCAAAATTTGAAGAATAATTTCCAGTGCATCGATGCGATGTCAATGCGTCGCGTCGATGCATAAGTTCTGTGCCTTAGAAAATTCTTCTTCTACAACTTTCAGTGCATCGATGCGATGTCAACGCGTCGCGTTGATGTTAAAGTTTTGACACTTAGCCAAATTTTGAGGAGAAAATTCCAGTGACATGATGCGATGTCAATGCATCATGTCGTGTGTTGAAGAACTTGACTTAGTATGATTTTTAAAGGTAAATTCTAGTGCATCAATGCGATGTTGACGCGATGCGTTGGCTTTGTTGACATGATTATCAATGTGTCACGTGAAGGATTTACATCTGGTAAAAATTTTTCAAGTATAAAAGGAACACGTGAGCACAATTCCAAACACTTTTGGCAAGCATAGTAGTGGCAGAAAAGCATAGAATTCTTTCTTTTAGGGTTCTTATAATTTATTTTGAACTTCTTTACCTCAATACTAATTTTGGGTATGATTAATTACTTGTTTTTTATGTTTAATTCTAACATGAGTGGCTAAATGCCCTTGTTCTAGGGTTGAGGTCAAGAACATGATTACTCTTTGATATTCTTTATAGTAGTTTCTTTTTGGATTATCACCTGGGTTGTTCTTAATTTTTTGAGCTTACTATTTTAATGCTTGGACGCCATTAGAATAAATTTATATTTCTATGTGAATCCGAGAAGAGAATCGTAGATTAGAACGAGAAAATTAAGGAGCAAAGTTCTTATCCTTTTATAAAATAAGGGGTTTGAATTAGCATCTAAGATAGGGATATAGCTAAAAGCCTTGTTTGGTTCAATTGCAAGAAGATTACTTAATGAATATAGAAGAATTATCAATTGCAAGAAGATTACTTAATGAATATAGAAGAATTATTGTATCTCTGTGGGAGTTATAGCTGCAATATTCAATAGATAAAAGATTTTAGGTCGAGAGATCAAGATCGACAACCCGATAACCAAACAAATTACTATTAGAATGGAGATTTTTATGATTGTTTGAAAATCCTCAACCTTGGACTTCTTATCATTATTGTTTACAACTGTTGCCTGCCTTGCTTTAGTCATAAACTTTTATTTCTAATTAATTAATTTATATTTTGATTCTCAAGTTTCAAATCATCTTGATACTTTACAGCACTTAATACTCATTGTCTAAAACTAAAAGTTTGTTAAATTTCTAGTTGCTTAGTCCTCGTGGAAACGATATCTGATTGTTTAAATAACTATATTACTTGAACGATCATGTGCACTTGCATGTGCGTCTGAGTCGCAATAAGTTTTTGGCGTATTTGTCGGGGACTATATAATTAGTAAATTTCTAAATTTTTGGTTTTTGATATTAAGTTTAAGTGTTAATGACTTGATCTTAGCGGGTAAATTTTTGCAGGTTTAGTTGAATCCAGGACTGGCGAGAGATAAAGAATTAGTAGAGGCTTTTGCAAAACTAGAACAGATCTTTTAACAAAGGCAAAGAATGGTTGAACAAAGAAATGAACTGGATGATCCAAATGTCGAAAATATTCCGCCTCTTGTTATTCCAGTTATTCCTGCTTAACTCGCTGCTAGACCTATTCATGAGGTGGCAATCCCACTCATGAACCATGTGACGAGCAGTATTCTAAATGCCGAACCAAGAGGTCGATTTGAATAGAAGCAGAATATGGTACAATTGCTGAATTCAGCGGGGAAATTTCATAGCCTTTCACACGAAGGTCCGTAGCAGCATATACGGACCTTCTTGGAAATCAGTGATACATACATCCCTGAAGGGGTGAATCATAATTATGTCAGGTTAACATTCTTTCCCTTCTCTTTAATTGAGGAAGAAAAAAGGTGGTTACATGCTGAACCCCTACTCTTCATTACTACATGGGAAGACCTAGCTCAGAAATTCCTAATTCGATTCTTTCCATCTGGGAAGACTACACGCTTGAGGAATGAGATCTTGAGTTTTAGACAGAAAGAAGGATAGAATCTCTACCAAGCTTAGGATAGATTTAAGGGTATACTAAGAAATTGCCCTCACCATTATCTGTCCAACGATGTTTTTGTGCATACTTTCATTAAGATATTGGAGCCAAACACAAAGATTCTCTTGGATTTAGTAGCTGGTGGACAGGCTCTTGAGAATACATATGAAGAATTGTACACACTGTTGAATCGGATTTCACAAGGGAACCCTGACTAGTATGCAGACTCAAGGAGTACTCCTAAAAAGGTTGTAGGGGTATTGGAGGTAGATCAGTTCACTGCATTACAGGAATAGATCGCAACCATGCAAAATCATATGATTACTCAATAACATAAAGTTGGGTGTTACATAACCAGCAGCCGCAGCGAATGTAGTCCAACAGGTGAATTCTTAGTGTGAGGTTTGCAAAAGTAGTGAGCACACATCAGATGCATGTTCTGTTAATCCAGATTCTATCAACTATGTGGGAATGTAAATCATTAGGGACAACAAAATTTCGGTAACACGTATAATCCCAACTGGAGGAACCATTCCAATTTCTCATGGGGTGGAAATCAGGCACAGAATGTGTAATACCCTGTATTTTTGTACTGAAATTCTAACCGTCGTTTCTATGTGTCTAAGCTCTAATCTAAGTGATTCTCATATGAATATAAGTTGAATGATCATTATCCTAGTCTATGGAGTAGTTTAGAGGTGAAAAATGTTCATAGCAATGACCTAGAACAAAATTGAGCTAAGATCAATTGATTCGTCCAAAGTTTGACATTTAATTCTACAAGGGTATACTTCGAACGTGTATATTGCTTAATATACATTGAATTTCTCATCCAAAGATCTATAAAATTTTAGATAATTGAATTTGATTTCCAACGATACAAATTTCACAAAAATCCGATACCCAAGTGAAAAGTTATGGCCATTTTAGTGGCTGAGGCAGTAGCACCATGCGATAAGCGTGCGACGTATGCTCTATAGCACGATAATAATTTTCAGGTTCTCTTTCCGCATTTTTAAGGGCAAAAGTGGCATTTTCCAACCCCTATCCAGCTATAACACGGGATTAAACTCCCATAACACCAAAATAAGTTTACTTTCTCTCAAAATCACCAAGAACGTTCATTAGGGTTTCAACCTAAAAATCCAAATATCTCAAGATTCAACTGTAGGTTTTCGATAATTTTTCAAGATTCGGATTTCCCATTCCGAGGGCTATGAGAAACACCCATTAATCTCAAGAATAGCAATCCGAAGTTAAGAGTTCATCTAAAGCTTAATTTTTAAGGTGTGTTGGGTTTGAACAAAAACACCCTTTCGTTCTTGTGCCCAAAACTTATTTTAGATTATAAATTATTGATTTTTTTATTATTTTCCATGAAATTTAAGTTGGGGTTTATACCCATGGTTGTTAATCACAAGCTTATAAGGTAACTAATGATTTAGAAGTGTAATTGTATGACTAATTTCACATATTTATGCAAGTAATGTGATTTTTCAGATTTTTCCAAGTGAATTTAAGCATTATATTGTGATTCCTGATTTCTATTTTTTGACATTGTTAAAGTATTTTCAAGAAGTATATTGAGTATGATGTTTTGCTATGATATTACATGAGTATGTTTATATTTTTATGCTTATTGCTGAAATTTTCAGATTTTGAGTTGATTCAACAATATTTACATTGTCAAGCATGAATCTTTTGGTGTTTTAATACGAGTATGATATATGTGTCATTAACCCCTATTTAAAGATTGTTCTTTTGAGAATGAGTTATTAAGGACTTTTAAATAATTGCAAGAAGTATGGTTTATTTTCATTATTATGAGATCTTTAAAGCTTTGATGATGTGTCTATCAAGATTTCAGGAAAGAGTTGGTTTTTGAACCCAAGTAAGAAAAAAATCCACCTTTGATTGATTTATGATAAAGGGGTAGCATATTGGCTCCCGATGCAAATTGTTGAATTATTTATTGTGGATTTTCTTTAAAGTTCTGAGCTATGTTCGGGAGTAGTATTTAGCACCGATCGAGAAGTATGGTACTTCCCTAGAACTACGTGCCCCTATAGGATATGAGCCTGAGGCTGATATAGTGATCACTGACGAACTGAAAAGTTAAGGTTCTATCCGATGGCAAGGATAAAATAGCTCTCCCCAACATAGGTAAGATGTTGGACTCCATGTAGCTCACATTGTTTATGTCGATTAAGAGAAACTGCCAAAGTAGTCCCCCACTCTATCTAAGATAAAGGTATATGTTTTTCGAAAGCTATGATTTCAATATTTCTAAGGTTCTCAAGTGTCAATATCTTTAAGTTTTCAAAGAAGTTCTTAGTTTTCATGAGGTTAAAGTGTATGTTCAGAAATATGTTATTTTAAGACATTATCTATACCACAAGTTTGAGAACAAAAAAAGAATGCAGATTTAGAATGAAGAAAATGAATCACGAGATTTATACTAAAGGTTTTATTAGTCATGATTTATGAGATTTATATTTCAGGTATTATTCAAGCTATGTGAGTCATTTATGTCAGCATCCATAATTTTATAAATTGTGATGATATTGAAATATTATTTTATATATGCATTGCACCCCCATATACTCAGTACATCCTCAAAGTAGTGATCCACATAGACGTCTATGTGCTACATTGTCTCATAATGTAGGTACAAGTTTTAGTATGCACATCAGACTCAGACAGTTTCAGATTTCAGCCAGCAGATAAGATGTCCTCCTACTTTGGGGATTTAAGTTAGATGTCATTGTATAATTTTTTTCTTTATTATTCTTATATATTGATTAGTGATAGTTGGAGTCGCGTCCTAGCTATCTATAGTCAGTATTATTATATGCTTCATAGACAGTCAGTAGAGTCATTATATTTATCTCTGTTTCTTTGTAAAAGTAGAGTTGTAATCATGTGAATTCACTTTTGTATTGATCAGATTCAAAAAAGATGTATCTTCCGCTTACTTTGTTTAGATTTATCTATCTTATTCTGTTGCTTATGAGTTATGCCAGTAGAAGGGTTAGCTTGGGGTCACTTGTGACCCTAAGCACCTTGTGACGTCTCGAGACCTAATTTTGGGGCATTACAAACTTGGTATCAGAGCACAGAGTTCAAGTGTCCTTGGATGTCTGTGAAGCCATGTCTAGTAGAGTCTTGCGGAATGGTACGGAGACGTCTGTACTTTTCTTTGAGAGGCTATAAGGCATTTAAGAATATTTCTGTTCTTTTAAGTCTCATATTGTGCTATAGAAAGGGTCTTTAAGAAACTCATACAGATTTTCATCTTGCTCAATTTGAGCCATTTTTGTCTTATTCCCAAGTTATCAGAAATAGTCAAGCTCAAATCCTTACTGCTAGAGCTTTCTCAAATAGTCTCCATAAATAGTTATGGGATTATAAGAAGGCTAGAAAGTATCCCATTAGTGCTTTTAAGTTCCAAAGTTTAAAGGGCTTTATTCATGCTTATGAAAAGTCGTGCACTATGCCCAAGTTAGATGTGTTTTCAGATTCCTCCTGAGAATCTATGATGATAATCTATACTTCCCTATCCATGTATTATTCTTGAGATAACATGATCGGTAAGTTCTAATTTCCTCCCCTGATAATGCTCTCAAACTTGCTAGTAAGAAGTTTTAAAAGTTTCATAAAGTGGCTTGAGAGGAGCCTTCTAGTGTGTTATAAGTCCCTCAAATTTAAAGCTATACCCTAATTCTTATGAGTCATTTAGTTAAGAAAGAGCAAGATGTGTATTCTTAGATCATTGAGTATTGTGAGTCAAGCTTCTATACCTTGTAATATGTAATCTTGTCGTCATGGTATTTTTGAAACTCAAAGTCTAGTGAAGCCGTGTGGGGCTCTTTTGATTCACTAGCATAGTTGCTTTGTTATTCATCTAATTTTCATGTTCAAAACACAAAATCAAAGTCTAGTGAAACCGTGTAGGACTCTTTCGATTCACTAGCATAGTTGCTTTGTTATTTATCTCATTTTCTTATTCAAAACACAAAACCAAAGTCTAGTAAAGCCATGTGAGGCCTATTTTGATTCACTAGCAACTTGTTGTTCTTGTGTTAGTTGAAAGTGTAGGTTTAGAAGTGTAGTGACAAGAAAGGTAGTAAGGGTGATTTATTGAATATGTATAGCTAAATTTTTGCTTATGATTGAATTAGTAATGAAGTGATATACCCTTGTTTGTAGTTTAGTGAAAGTTAGAGAAGGAGATTATTAGTTAAGGTGGATTGTTGTTTGTTTGAGGTAAGAAAAGAGTTAATGTGCTAGAAAATAATAGGTTTTGATGGAAGTACTTGGTGGATGACTGTTGTTAATTTAGGCTTTCCTGAGATTGCAAGAGAAAGTTTAGTTGAAACTTATAAAGCTATGAAGGAGTTTAGATATATAAGAAGGGTAAATAGTAATGAGGTGTAGAAGAAGGAGATGCTAGCGAATCATAATAAGATAGACCATAGGATTGTGATTGATCATTATTGTTATGAGGTTTTATTAGACTAGCATTTTTGAATGTTTGGTAGGTAAGATAGTTGCTAAGATTGTGGTTAATTATAGCTAAAAAGAGATACTAAGTTTGAATAGTAGATGATGAGCAAGGTGGGGATAACGATTGCTTGGTTAGTGATACTAGTTATATGGAGGTGAACCAATAGGCTTGAAATAGTGAATGCAAGAATTCAATTTAATTGATTTGAGATTAAGTATAATGTTGTAGGTATGAGGTAAAGGCGTGCCCAAGGTGATATGAGGTTGCATTATTTTCTAAGTTTATTAAGTATTGTGTGTGGTTAGTAGTACCCTTGAGTTTTAAGTGGAAGAAGCATAGTGTCTAGTACATGGTACTCTGGATAGCCAAGTTAAGGATTATATATGAAAGGGGGTTGTTCAAGAATGAAGTCAGTAAGTTTGAAATATAGCTTATGCGTGTGAGTGTAGCATTTAAGTGTGGACCGTTAGCACAAAGATATTTTGACTCACTCCTAGGAATGTGAGATAGATCCATAAGTTTAGAAGATGGCTTTAAATCTAAGGGGGAGATAGTATAAGACCCTTTAATATTCTAGCTCTTTTCAGTTCCTTGTTGCATGACAAAATAGTTCCCAAAACTTAGAAATTTTCAGCTAAGTGCCAAGACTTAGTCTTTTCCAAAGCCTTCAAACTTTGAGGATTTTGTTCATGACCTTCCTGACCTCTAAAAGTTGATTTTCAAGTTGATTCATGATTGGGGGAGTCAATAGTATATTTTGGGTGAGTTTCAAAATTTTACAAATCTATTTAGGGCATCTTTGGAATTTAGAATAGTGACATCGTGCGATTAGCGTACGGCGTATGCTCCAGTCTACCTATAGTAGCATGCGGCACACGCTCCATTTCTGTGCTTCATAGCATGCGACGTACACTCCGCAACATGCATCCTTATTTTTCCAGCTCTTGTTTTAGCATATTTAAGGGCCAATGCTTATATACTTCATGCATATTCAAGCTCATTCTCAAATTTTAGTAAGTAAGTAACCGCTTTACTCATGTTTCAGAGTATGACCAGTTTTTAGAACTCACGATACTAGTGAAGTTCGTATTATATCATGTATGTCCTCAGTTTGGATCTCTTTAGTGAATCCATGCCTTGTTAAGTGTTAAAGTTATGTATAGTAGTCTTTCATGCTCAGGTTCTTATGTATTAGCCCTTCAGTGACCTCTTCCTATGTTAAGATGGTGGCAATAATAGTGGATAAACAATGGTTTAGATGTGAGAGAGTTGATGACCCTTATTAAGAAAGACTATTTATGCTTTTCTACCTAAGGCTAAAGTGTGAAGTAAGATTGAGGCCAAGTCTTTGATACATGGCATGGTTAGTTAAAATTTATATGTATGTTCTTAAGAATAGTGCAAGCAAATTGTTATTGATAAAAGGTTTAGAGAATATGCCAAGTATGCCTTTATGCGGTTTTGCCTTGAAGTTCATACGTGATTTTAATGATAGGCGTGAATGTCATGTTGGGTGCAAGAGGATGAATGAAATATGCACTAGTAAATCCATATGAAGAGTTTTGAATTAGTCATTGAAGTGGTAAGGCATGTTATGCTTAGGGTGTGAGTTCTAAGAAGATATAGAGTATTGAATCATGTGGTTTAGACTAGTATTATGGTGTGGCATATTGTATCTTATGATTTTGAGTTAGCCTTGACCTTGGTGAGAGGAATTAGTTTAGTTTAGACCTTATGGATAGATTTATCAGTGCCCATGTGAGAATTATAAGTTAAATCAAACGATTGTGATATTTGAGGGGAATAGCATAGTCAAGGAAGCATTTGAGAAATGTTGCTAAACTTGAAAGTAAGAATTAGCATTTCTTAAGGCCTAGAAATTCTACCCTAGCTTATGATTTATGGGTTTATGTTCCAAGCTATAGAGGGGTAGCAATGTTGTAATTCCTTATTCAGATTTTTAATTCATATCATGCCCAAAGTTTATTACTCCCCAATTGCATTAGAAATTTCTTAGAAAGGCGTTGAAGAAATACTTTATTTGGGTGTAACCATTCTCTATGATTCATTCTGTAAGTATCATGGGTATCATTTCAATCTTTTCCTGATTTTTAAATCAAATCATTATCATTTGGGGACGAATAATCCAAGAGGGAGATGTTGTAATACCCCGAGTTTTCATTTCATAAACCTCTCATCTTTTTCTCATGAGATCAGATCCAGCACAAAGTAATGGTTACTCATAAGTTGACACTCTCATTTCTATTTTAGCCATTTAGCTATTTTCATGAGAATTCATGCACTTGCAGATCAGTTCAGTGGCTCATTATGTTTGAGATTCATTGATTCAGTTTAGATCAGTTGTACATGATACCTTAAAGACTGATATTCCTCTATGTTTCAACTTAATTATCCACATTTGAGGACAAATGTTCCCAAAGGAGAGATAATGTAATACCCCTTATTTTTGTGCTGGAATTTTAATCATCGTTTTTACGCGTCTAAGATCTAATCCAAGTGATTCTCACATGAATATAAGTTGCATGATCATTATCCTAGTCTATTGAGTAGTTTATAGGTGAAAAATGTTCATAGTAATGGCCTAGAACAAAGTTGAGCTAAGATCAATTGATTCATCCAAAGTTTGATATTCAATTCTAAAAGGGTCTACTTCAAACATGTATATCTCTTAATATACATCGAATTTTTCATCCCAAGATCTATCAAATTATAGATAATTGAATTTGATTTCCAACGATACAAATTTCGCAAAAATCCGATACCCGAGCGAAAAGTTATGGCCATTTTAGTGGCTGAGGCAGTAGCACCATGCGATAAGCGTGCGACGCACGCTCTATAGCACGATAATAATTTTCAGGTTCTCGTTCTGCATTTTTAAGGGCAAAAGTGGTATTTTCCAACCCTTATCCAGCTATAACACGGGATTAAACTCCCATAACACCAAAATAAGTTTACGTTCTCTCAAAATCACCAAGAACATTCATTAGGGTTTCAACCTAAAAATCCAAATATCTCAAGATTCAACCGTAGGTTTTTGATAATTTTTCATGATTCGGATTCCCCATTTCGAGGGCTATGAGAAACACCCATTAATCTCAAGAATAGCAATCCGAAGTTAAGAGTTCATCCAAAGGTTAAATTTCAAGGTATGTGGGGTTTGAACAAGAACACCCTGTCGTTCTTGTACCCAAAACTTATTTTAGATTATAAATTATTGAATTTTTGATTATTTTCCATAAAATTCAAATTGGGGTTTATACCTATGGTTGTTAATTGCTAGCTTATAAGGTTCCTAATGATTTAAAAGTGTAATTGTATGACTAATTTCACATATTTATTCAAGTAATGTGATTTTCCAGATTTTTCCAAGTGAGTTTAAGGATTATATTGTGATTCTTGATTTCTATATTTTGACATTGTTGAAGTATTTTCAACAAGTATATTGAGTATGATGTTTTTCTATGATATTACATGAGTATGTTTATATTTTCATGCTTATTGCTGAAATTTTCAGATTTTGAGTTGATTCATCAATATTTACTTTATCAAGCATGAATCTTGGTGTTTTAATACGAGTTTGATATATGGGTCATTAACCCCTATTTAAAGATTGTTATTTTGAGAATGAGTTATTGAGGACTTTTAAAGAATTGCAAGAAGTATGGTTATATTTTCATTATTATGAGATCTTTAAAGCTTTGATGATGAGTCTATCAAAATTTCAGGAAAGAGTTAGTTTTTGAACCCAAGTAAGAAAAGAAATCCACATTTGATTGATTTATGATAAAAGGGTAGCATATTAGCTCCCAATGCAAATTGGTGAATTATTTATTGTGGATTTTCTTTAAAGTTCTGAGCTAAGTTCGGGAGTAGTATTTAGCACCGAGCGGGAAGTGTGGTACTTTCCTAGAACTATGTGCCCCCGTAGCATGTGAGCCTGAGGCTGATATAGTGATCACTAATGAACTGAAAAGTTAAGGTTCTATCTGATGGCAAGGATAGAACAGCTCTTCCTAACATGGGTAAGACGTTGGACTCCATGTATCTTATATGGTTTATGTCGGTTATGAGAAACTGCCAAAGTAGTCCCCCACTCTATCTAAGATAAAGGTATATGTTTTTCAAAAGATATGATTCCAAGATTTCTAAGGTTCTCAAGTGTCAAAATCTTTAAGTTTTCAAAGAAGCTCTTAGTTTTCATGAGGTTAAAGTATATGTTCGGAAAGATGTTTTAAGACATTATCTATACCACAAGTTTGAGAACAAAGAAAGAATGCAGATTTAGAATGAAGTAAAATGACTCACGAGATTTATACTAAATGTTTCATTATTCATGATTTATGAGATTTATATTTCAGGTATTATTCAAGATATGTGTCTTTTATGTCAGCATGCATAATTTTATAAACTATGATGATATTGAGATATTATTTTATATATGCATTGCACCCCATATACTCAGTACATCCTCAAAGTAGTGATCCACATATACGTCTATGTGCTACATTGTCTCGTAATGTTGGTACAAGTTTTAGTATGCATATCATACTCAGACAGTTGCAGATTTCAGCCAGCAGATGATATGTCCTCCTACTTTGGGGATTTAAGTTAGATGTCATTATATATTTTCTTTCTTTATCGTTCTTATATATTGATTAGTGATAGTTTGGGTCACATCCTAGCTATCTATAGTCAGTATTAGTAGAGTATTCATAGACAATCAGTAGAGTCACTGTATTTATCTCTATTTCTTTGTAAAAGTAGTGTTGTAATCATATGAATTCACTTTTGTATTGATCAGATTCAGAAAAAATGTATCTTCTGCTTACTTTGTTCACATTTATCTATCTTATTCAGTTACTTATGAGTTATGCCAGTAGAAAGGTTATCTTAGGGTGTGTTGTGACCCTGAGCACTGTGTGACATCTCAGGACTTGATTTCGGGGCATTACAGAATGCAAATCAGTACAAGGGACAAATGCAACCAAATCAATAGCTGGCTCAGAACAATCAAGCTACTATTGCTCAAACTGGTAATATGGAGGAATTAATGAAGCAATTTATGGCTTAACAAGTGTAATTTGCAATTGAAATTAAGACTCAACAGGCACAATTTGCAGTTGAGTTGAAAAGTCAACAATTTCTTATGAGAAATCTAGAGTTTCAACTAGGCCTAATTGCAGGAGCACAAAATACAAGACCTCAAGGAGCATTACCTAGCGATGCAGAGATAAATCCCAAGCAAGTAAATGCAGTTATAACACAGAGTGGGATACAAACTAAGGAGACAATTCAGAAGTAGGTTAGTCCTACAATCAATGATGAGGGAGCTAAAAACAATGCAGAGAAAGAAGTCAAGGAAAAAACGGCTAGTGAAGAGATTCATGTAGAGAAAAAGACTCTTCCGTTACCCTTTTCTCAAAGGGCAAGGAAATATCAAGAGGAGGTGAGTTACAAGAAAATCTTAGATCTTCTAAAGCAGGTTTAAGTGAATCTTCCTCTTGTTGACATTCTACAGACTGTGCCAAAATATGCAAAATACTTGAAGGACATAGTTGCAAATAAGAACTGATTGATCAAATATGCTACAGTTGCACTTACTCAAGAGTGTACGTCTAAGATTAAAAACAAATTGCCCACAAAGCATAAGGATCCAGGTAGTTTCACCTTGAAGATTACCATTGGACAGACTATTTATGCACATGGATTATGTGACTTGGGGCTAGCATAAATCTTATGCCCACATCGTGGTACCAAAAGATGGGTCTTGGGAGTCCCAAACCCATTACTATTATTTTACAGTTGGCAGATCGATCACTTGCTAGGACTGATGGTATTATTGAAGATGTGTTGGTGCAAGTAAGATCTTTAATCTTTTCGATGGATTTTGTAATTCTTAACTTTGAGGTTGATCCTGTGGTTCCATTTATTTTGGGATGACCCTTCTTATCAATAGGACAGTTACTATTTTATGTAGCAGCCGGGAAAATAACAATCCGAGCGCATAATAAAGTAAAAGTCTTTGATGTGTACAAAGCACTGAAACTTCCAGCTATATATGAGGAGTTGTCATCTATATTGATTATTGACCTTACTTTGGATTGGAATTTGCTGTTGTTTGATAATCCATTAGAGCTAGATTTGATGGGTCATGTCTTTATGAAGATGTGAAAACATTGGAATTGGTCCAGGTTATGAATTTGGCAGTGATTACGACAAACAAAGTGCCTTTCGAGCCATTAAATAGGCTAATAAGTCCTTCACCCAAGGCCTCAGTTGAAGAAGCTCCTAACTTGGAGCTTAAGGTTCTCTCTTCTCATTTACAATATGTTTTTCTTGGTGATTAAGATACTTTGCCTATTATTTTATCTGCAGGATTAATAGATGTGCAGGTAAAAGAAGTTATAGCAGTCCTAAAGAGAAGATCAAAAGCGATTGGTTAGCAAATATCTGATATTACAGGAATTAATCCAGTATTTTGGATGTACAACATTTACATGGAAGAGGGTTACAGACCGAGAGTGCAGTAACAAAGAAGGTTGAATCCTGTGATGATGGAGGTGGTCAGAAAAGAAGTGCTTAAGTGGTTAGATAGTGGTATTGTTTACCCAATTTCTAATAGCAAATGGGTGAGTCCAGTGCACTATGTACCAAAAAAAGAAGGGATGACCGTGGTAACTAATGATGATAATGCGTTGATCCCCACACGCATGGTGACCGGTTGGAGGATCAGTATTTACTATCGAATATTGAATGAAGCTACTCGTAAAGATCACTATACAATTTTTTTCATTGACCAAATGCTGCATAGATTAGCGGGACAAGAGTATATTATCTTCTGGATGGGTACTCCGGCTACAATCAGATAATCATAGCACCATAAGACCTGGAGAAAACCATTTTCACATGTCTATATGGCACATACCTCTTTAGATGCATGCCTTTCGGCCTATGCGATGCACCTACTATATTTTAGATCTTACTTATTTGGCACTAAGTTCATTATTCATACTGACCATACTGCTATTAAGTATCTTGTAAACAAGAAGGATGTAAAACCTAGACTGATTAGGTGGATTCTGCCACTATAAGAATTTGATCTTGAGGTTCGAGATTAGAAGGGAGTTGAAAATCAAGTTGTTGACCACTTGTCACAGCTGGAAAGTCGAAACCATATTGTTGATGACTCTCTTAGTATTAAGGAAGAATTTTCTGATGAAAAGTTGTTGTCTTTAGATGCAGTTGAGTTCCCATGGTATGCTGATATTGAGAATTTGATAGCTTGTGAGGTGTACCCTCCTGATGCCACCACACAACAAAGGAAGAAATTGCTCCATGATTCATATGCCTATATTTGGGACAAATCGTATCTCTTTAAGTTGGGTCCAGACGAAGTCATTCGTAGGTGTATCCTAGAGGCTGAATTTTCAAAAGTGTTTGAAGATTGACACTCATCTCCTTATATTGGACACCATGGGGATGAGAGGACTGCTAGAAAAGTACTGCAATCAGGTTTTGTCAGGCCTACATTGTTTAGGGACGTAATTGCTTTTGTGAAAAATCGTGATCAATGTCAAAGGTTGGATACTATATCTAGGCATCATGAGATGCCCCTCAACAATATTTTAGAAGTTAAAGTCATTGATGTTTGGGGAATCGATTTCATGGGACCATTCCTACCTTCAAAAGGTAATCTGTACATTTTTGTAGCGGTTGACTACATCTCTAAATAGGTGGAAGCTATGGCTAGTCTGACTAATGATGCAAGGGTGGTGCTAAAATTTGTGAAGAAGAACATATTTTCCAGATTTAGTACACCTAGAGCGATAATTAGTGATGGAGGTATGCACTTTATCGACACTTGGTTTAAAAATCTTCTTGCTAAATATGGTGTTAGGCACAAGGTTGCTACTGCGTACCATCCCCAAACTAGTAGACAAGTTGAGGTTCCAACCGAGAGATTAAGTAGATACTTCAGAAGACTGTGAATGGGCAGAGAAAAAATTAGGCTGAGAAGTTAGATGATGCACTTTGGGCTTACATAACAGCATACAAGACGCCCATTGGGACGTCCCCATATCGCTTGGTTTATGGTAAAAGATGCCATTTGCTTGTGGAGCTGGAATATCAAACATATTGGCCTGTGAAAAAGTTGAATTTTGAGATGACCGTCGCGGGGGAGAAATGATTACTGCAGCTGAATGAGCTTGATGAGTTTAGGCTTCATGCCTACGAAAATGCCAAACTATACAAGGAGAAGACGAAGAGATAGCATGATAAACAAATTCAAGAGAGAGTATTTGAACCTGGTCAACTTGTTTTGTTGTTCAATTCAAGGCTTAAGTTGTTCCCATGTAAATTGTGATTGAAATGGTGTGGACCTTTTAAGGTGGTGCGAATGACACCTCATGGAGCTGTGGAGTTTTGGAATAAAGAGAAAACAGAGAAGTTCCTGGTGAATGGACAACATGCAAAACATTATTAGGCTGATCATCTAGATAAGCACAAGGAGTCCATCACATTTGCTGAGGGGTAGAATTGAACTAAGTCATTCCACGATGTAAAATAAGGCACTGTGTGGGAGGCAAACCACAAATATAATGAAATAGGTAGTTTAATTTTTAGTAGTTGAAGAACAAAATGAAAAAAACAAAAAAAAGAGTCGTGCCACGACAAAAAATAAGGCGCTTGGTGGGAGGCAACCCATTTTTACTTACATGATTTTGTTGTTTTTGATTGATGTACAGGAACGAGAACCTTGGTGGAGAAAGAGAAGATTGGAAGATGATGAACATGGGTCTTTGAGTAAGTAAATAGGTGATATATGGTAAAAAAAGGTATGAGGTAAGAAAAGATGAATTAAAATATGGGAAATTTAGCCTTAGAAAATATTTAGGTGAAATTTCCAATGAATCGATGCTATCTTGGCGCGCCGCATCGAAGTGCATACATTCCACACTTAGAAAAATTTTCTAAAGCTATTTCCAGGGAATCGACGCAATTCTGATGCATTGCGTCTGTTTGATCAACGTGGTAAGCCTCGCGGTGCATCGGATGGCATGCAAGCAACACTTGGACAAATTTTTTTTGCTACTTCCAGAGAAGCGACGCGAACAAGATGCACCGCATAAATTCTCCAACAGGATATATGATGCGTTGCGTTAACCATTCAATTTTGGGTGCCCTCTATATATATGACCTTAACTAATTCCATATTTGAAAATTGATTTTTATTCTTGTGGTGAATAATTCATCCTTCATTTTCTCTTCATCAAATCAAAGGTAAGTCTTGTACCCTTTATTTACTCAAAGTTGTTTTATATGGTAAATAATGATTAAGATGCTAAATAGTTAATGATGAAGGGCATGAAGTTTTTTTGATTTATGAATTTGAGATGATAAATGGTATGTTTAGGTGAATTAGTGACAATAATTGTGTAGGTTGATGGTTTTATTTGAACTCATTTTGTTAATCTTGAATGGTGAGTTATTGAATTTTTTTTTACTTCTCTTACTTCTTGTGGTGTATTTGCATGAATAACTTTAAGCTATGGAGAGGTTGGTTTGTTTATGTGCTAATTGAATTGATGAATTGCACTTTTAATTTGACTTAGTTTCCGAATAAATAAGTTTATTTGCTGAATCATGGGGAAATTTAAGAATTTTAGTATGATGATGTTCAATATATGATGGAAACTAAGTATGGGGTGAATACCTATGTCACAATACCTTAGTGGTAGCTATGAGGGACTGAAGTTAGTGTGGTGAAGAGAGGTCATGTAGTCATAAATGGAGGTGTTTATGTGAAAAAATTATTCATTCATTAGTCCTTGAGATGAGATTGTTAATTATGCCAACTTTGAAATATCTTTGTGTGTTTATGCTGAATAATCGATTCTTGAACTTGTAAAATAAAAAGGGGAAGTCTGAGTACCTAATTTATATACAAAATTGTGCTAGCAACTAAGTGTGGGGTAAATTTCACACTTAGTGGTGGCTAGATTTGAAGGTGCTTATTTTATATGTTTGTGGGTTGTGATGTTTAACAAGTACAATGTCGAGCAGCCACCAACAAAGAAGCAAAGGGGAAAATGCAGCTAGACCATCTGAGCCCAGGCAGAAGAGGAGCCGTGAAGATGATCGGGTGCCTGCAGCCCCACATGTTCCTAGGGATCAAAAGAGGTTTGGAACTAAGGTTGTGGTTGCGGCCGAACGAAAGTGGTACTCCCAGCACAAAGGGTCAAAATATTTAGTCGATCAATTTATCAATAGGGCAAGTTTGATGAAGGAATATCTCTTTATGGTGAGGAAGATAGAGGCCCAACACATGAGTTTTCTCTTTAAGCGGTCAGGTGTATGCAACTTGAGCCTGGTACAGGAATTTTATGCAAACTGGAACTCGAAAGATTCTGAGGTTGAGGTATGTGATCATGTGATAACTTTCACTGCAAACACTGTTAATGAGCTATTAGGTACACCCTATGTGGATCCAGATCCATTGAAGACAATGATCACTGAGCTACCTCATTAGTATATCCGTCATCTCCTGTGAGGTACTCGATCTACAATAAGGTGGATTCACTACAAAGAGAGAGGTATGCATGTTTCACTTCCATTTTCTTACTTGAATAGGGAGGCATGTTTATGGGCTAGAATCATTTATACTTGTGTTATTCATGGGACACATATGATGGAGGTAACCCATGATAGGGTATGTCTTATTTATGCTTTGATGCGTGATGATATGGATGTGAATGTGGGTGTCATTATTTTTATAGTGATGAGGAAGGCCTGATTCTTAGGGGGTCTGAGATATGGGTTTGGTGGGATGCTTACCAAATTTTTGAGACAAGAAGGTGTGCCAGATGAGGAGGAAGATTATTTACCGCCTGTTGGTGACAGGCCACTTGATATTTCTCGCACCGAAGGACCAACTCTTCATGGTGTGAATTTGACTATGCCCCAGCATAATGCTCACACTGATGATTTCACAGCCCATATGTATGGGCTAACTATACAGCAATTGAGGACTGAGGGGCGTCCAAAAACCCAATAGTAGATTCGTGTGGTGGAGCTTGACTACCCACTAGGAGCTCATTCTCGAACTTTGCTGAGTATTGGGCCTGACTTTGATGAGCTCGGTTATGATGACGTCCCCACAGATGAGGAGAGGCGCATGGCTTATTCTGATGATGAGTCAAAGAAAGAGGAGCAGTCTGATGATGGTGACTCAGGTGATGATTTTGGTGATGATAATGATGCTGATATTGATGATGTAATGGTCATGGTGACATTCGACTGAGCAGGGAGTATGACGCCACCCTGCCTTATGGTTATAGTTAGCACTGGGACAGTGCTCTGTTTAAGTGTGGTGTGGTTGGTCGTTAATCTTTTTCATCTTCATCTCTTTTATTTTTAATATCTGAACAATGTTGGTTTTTGGTTGTGTTCGATGAACAATTTTTATTTTTGTTTTTATTTTGGTGGATTGTAAGTTGACAATATTGCCCTTTTTGGCAAGATGATTGCCCTCTTTGGCAAATTTAGTTTAAAAGTATTTGCTTTATTTACAGTGTTTTATTTTCACCCTTTAAGGTAAATTTTCAGCTTACAAGTATTATGTGTGCCTTTTTTGGCAATTTTTGTTATGCAATGTCATAGATAAGTGCCTTCCCCTATGATAGATGGATGACGATAGTCTTAAAGGGAGTGCGTCTTTAGAAGCTAAGAAAATAATAGGACCCTGATTGCTAACTTTGAAAAATGCGATGTGTTGGGCAATAATATTTTAATTTGATTATAAATGAAATAGTGTTGAAACAAAATGAGATGTTTTTAAATGTAAGTCCCAAAAAGTGTAGTTTGGTTTGATTGACTTAATGTTGAATTTGATAAAGTATAATATCGAAAACTGCAAGGATCCGACTTGATTCTAAGCATGCACCAAGTAGGTGAGTATTTGTTTATATTCTACATGTATAGGAATGACTAGAACTTGCCCGGTATGTTTACAAAGCGAAATAAAGGGTGTTAGGTGTAGGAAGTGATTTAGCCATTTCTTTGTTAACCGAACTGTAAAGACTTTATTTACCTACCTTTATGCATGACCTTAGTTAAGCCCCGTTGAGCCTATAGCCTAATTTCTTTGGTAGCCTCATATGTAGCCGAATCCTTACTTTGATAGACCTTAATTTGATCCATAGTTCCTAAGAGCTTTAATATAAATTATGGAATAATGGGGAATGTGAAGTACAAAGAAAGAAAAAGGTGAAAGTGAAGCTCTAGAGAAGTAATTTATGGTTTTAATTGTGACGGTTAGGAGTTAGAAAATAATATGTGATGAAAATTTCAGTTATTATTACTTGGTTATTGCATTACAATGAACCTGTTTTGGCCCTGGTCCATTAAAGACAATGTGCGCCTCAACTAAGACAAATTGCTTAGGTTGAGGGTGGCTACTATAGGGGTACGTAACGATAAATGGGATTTGAAGAAATCTGAAATTTGAATTATGTTGTAAAAATAAAAATACTCCTACCGTAGTGTGTTAATATGCTTAGAAAGATTGGGGTGAAGCAATGGGTTTGTAGAGATAATGAAATGAAAAGTTGGGTTGACAAAATGTGATTTTGATTGAATGTGGTTATGTATTAAAGTGCTTAGGGAGATTAGTCACTATTTTCCAAATAGTTCCTACCTGTCCCTTAGCCTGTATTACAACCATAAAAAGGCCTATTGATCCTCCACTTTAACATCCGACTATTAATGGAGTAATACACTACGGGTAAGCCTATGGTTCATTACCTATTATGTATGAATTCTTTGTGAGAGCGAGTGATTGAAAATTGATATTTCCCTCATGATAAATAGTGAAAAGTTATGAGAGATATGGGTAAAACTTTCTTGTTGTGAGGGTGCATGCGGATGGAAGTCTGGATTACTTATTGAGTTGCCTGATTACGTGCTTATATTAAGTTTTCCAATGAATTGAATGTCATTGTTACGACGATGAAGTGTGAAATAAAGTGTTCATGTGCCCAATACTAGCACGACTCTTAGGTTATGATTAGAATGTTTGATGATGGTGATGCTTGAAGTTGTTCAAGGACAAACAAGGTTTTAAGTATGGGGTGGTGATCTTGGGTGTATTTATATGTCCAAACACTACTATTTACCCATATATGGACTTGTTTTGAGAATAAAAATTGTGCTAATTATATTGAATTGTGAGTTAAATTATGTTTCATGGCTAACTGATGTGATTAGAGATACAGGGTAAATTTCCCATCAATTTTGAAAGAAAATTGGATACACATCATGAAGTTGCAAAAACTATGTGGATCGAAGTAAAAAACATATGGAGATGCACGAGAGTAAGAAGAAAAGAAAAGAGCTGAGGATTGCTGAAAAGAAAGAAAGGAACTGGAGAAAATTTCCAGTGACACGACGCTATATCAACGCGTCACGTCAACTGGCAATATGTGTGCCATAGCCAAAATTTGAAGAACGATTTCCAGTGCAGCGACGCGATGTCAACGTGTCACGTCGATGCATAAGTTCTGTGCCTTAGAAAATTCTTCTTCTGTAATTTCCAGTGCATTGAAGTGATGTCAACGCATCGCGTCTATGCTTAAAGTTTTGACACTTAGCCAAATTTTGAGAAGCAAATTCCGGTGACACGATGCGATGTTAACGCATCGTGTCGTGTGTTGAAGAACTTGACTTAGTATGATTTTTAAAGGTAAATTCCAGTTCATCAACACAATGTTCATACGATGCATTGTCTTCGTTGACGCGATTATTAATGCGCCGTGTCAAGGCTTCACATCTGTTAAAATTTTCCTAAGTATAAAAGGAACACGGAGCACACTTCCAAACACTTTTTGCAAGCATAGCAGCGGCGGAAAAGCATGGAATTCTTTCTTTTAGGGTTCTTATTATTTCTTTTGAACTTCTTTACCTCAATACTAATTTTGGGTATGATTAATTACTCGTTTTTGATGTTTAATTCAAATATGAGTGGCTAAATGCCCTTGTTCTAGGGTTGAGGTCAAGAACATGATTACTCTTTGATATTCTTTATAGTAGTTTCTTTTTGGATTATCACCTGGGTTGTTCTTAATTTCTTGAGCTTACTATTTTAATACTTGGCCGCCATTAGAATAAATTTATATTTCTATGTGAATTCGGGAGGAGAATCATAGAATAAAACGAGGAAATTAAGGAGCAAGGTTCTTATCCTTTTATAAAATAAGGGGTTTGAATTATCATCTAGGATAGGGATATACCTAGAAGCCTTGTTTGGTTCAATTGCAAGAAGATTACTTAATGAATCTAGATAAATTGTTGTATCTCTGCGGGAGTTATAGTTACAATATTCAATAGATAAAAGATTTTAGGTCGGGAGATCAAGATCGTTGCCTAAACCTTGCAAACCAACAACCCGATAACCAAACAGATTACTATAAGAATGGAGATTTGTATGATTGTTCGAAAAGCCTCAACCCTTGACTTCTTATCATTATTGTTTACAACCGTTGCTTGCCTTTCTTTAGTCATAAAATTTTATTTCTAATTAATTAATTTATATTTTTATTCTCAAGTTCCAAATCATCTTGATACTTTACAACACTTAATACTCATTGTCTAAAACTAAAAGTTGGTTAAATTTCTAGTTAATTAGTCCTCGTGGGAACGATATCTGATTGTCTAAATTTCTATATTACTTGAATGATCACGTGCACTTGCGTGTGCGTCTGAGTCGCAACATGATGCTATATCCTTATTACTTAGTCTTTGAACTTTCCCATCAAGTATCTCGACACAAATATCTTCATAAGATAAGCTATCGTTGACCCCAATAATTTGTAGGGGAACTACTAAGGATGGATCTCCATTGCACTTCTTAACCATCGAAACATGGAAAACTGGGTGAATTGCAACTAACTTCGGAGAAAGGTCCAATTCGTAAGCAACCTCTCCTATACATTTTACTATCTCATACAGACCAACAAATCGATGACTTAACTTCCCTTTCTTCCCAAATCTCATTATTCCTTTTATAGGCGACACCTTCAAAAATACCCAATCACCAACTTCAAACCTAAGCTCTCTCCTCCTAATATCTGCATACGATTTCTGACAACTTTTTGCAGTCTTTAGAATTTTATGAATCAATTAAAACTTTTACATAGCTTCAAGAATAGAACCTAGCCCTATCAATGCTGCTTCACCAACCTCAAACCATCTTATGGGTGATCTACACCTATGCCCGTACAATGCTTCAAACGGAGTTTGAATGCTAGCATGGTAACTGTTATTATAACCTAACTCAATCTAAGGTAGATGATCATCCCAACTCCCTTTAAAGTCTAAGACACACGCCCTTAGCATGTCTTTCAATGTCTGAATTGTGCGCTCGGCCTAACCATCGGTCTGCGGATGAAAAGCGTTACTAAGTTTAACCTTTATGCCAAGGCCTTTCTGAAATGATTTCCAAAACTTGGAAGTGAATTGTGTGCCTCTATTTAAAATGTGTGACAATGGTATCCCATGAAGCCTTAATAACTCACGAATATATATTTTGGCATAATCTTCTATCGTATCTAAAGTCTTAACAGGTAGGAAATAGGCTGATTTATTCATTCGATCGACTATGACCCAAATCAAATCATGTCGACGCCTTGTATGAGGCAACCGTGGGATGAAATCTATATTTACTACTTCCAATATCCAAGTATGAATGCTAATTTCCTGAGGCATACCACCTAGTATTTGGTGTTCAACCTTAACTTCCTGGAAATTGGGACACTTGGCTACAAACTCGGCTATGTCCCTCTAAATACCATTCCACCAAAAAATCTCTTGCAAATCACGGTACATCTTAGTAGCACCAGGATAAGTAGAATACTTTGAACCATGATCCTCGGCTAGTATCCTTTCCATTAACCCATCTACATTGGGAACAGACGGCCTACCTTGATAGCAAAGTACACCATCTCCCCCTTAGGAGAAAACCTCGACTTTCTACTATTGAACTGGTTCCATTATTTGACTAAGTATGGGATCATTATGTTGTTTCTCCTTTAATTCCACTACCAGAGATGATTATGAACCATTCTGAACCACTACTCCCCCTTCATCTGTGCCAATCAAACATACTCCCTGGTAACACTCAACTTACACGTCAATTAATGCAAGGTGGTTATCGTTAATATATTTACCAAACTTTGGAGTCGGGTTCGAATCCACAAGGAACAATATTAGTGGCGATTAAACTAATTTGAAACTATAGCTATAAGTTGAATTCAAACAAATGATATGAAAAGATAAAATAGAGGTTTTTTAATGATTGAACAAAAGTTATTAACACTTCAATTCGCTTTAGAACTCAAAGCTTAAACTCCAATATTTAAAATCAATGATATAGAGAAACTAGAGTTGTGATCACTATGATTAGTAATCCTTCATTGAACAATGGTTGTAGTACTGGATTCTCATGACTCGTGGGAAACACCAAATTATCAGTTTCGACAGTCCATCTAAGTGTTTCTCAGCCTGCCTAGATGTTTAACTCCCTAATTCTCTTGAACTTAGGAAATCATTCTATTCATACTAATTTTATGTCAAGTTGATCAATCTTGTTACAACGTTAATCATTAGATGAGAGATTAACCTTCCCGAATCCTTGTTGATAATTCGCTACCTTTAGATTATTTCTCAGTTCGAGCAAATCAACATAAGGAGGGATTTATTGTTTGCAACCAATAAATAACAATCATAACAAAGGAATTATCAAGATATCTCCACAATCACTCAAACCCTAGCCAACTATTAAATCCGTGGAGGAATAATCATAGATCCTTCAACCCTAGTTGTGGGTTTTAGTTCCACATGAGAAAAAAGACAACAACAATTATATTCATCATTCAAAGTAATTAAACTTACAAAAGATGAAGTCTGAAGTTGATTCTCTTCCAAGTTCAAGAGAAAAATTTCAAAACCCAATTAAAGAGTTGAATATTGAATTCTAAGTTAAGAGAGCCAAAAAGAAAAGTAGACTCCCTTAGAATAATTTACAGCCGTTTTGACCCCTTCTTTTTTATTAGAAAACCTTAACATATGCATTAAATACTTCAGCCTAATTATGGAAATAAATCACAGAATACAGATCTTTACTCGCAAAGGTGACGACGAAGTGTGACGCCTCATCAGGAGTTTGACGACTTATTAGAAATGTCATCAGCTTCTTCTCCAAGTTTGATAATTTCTGCCTTAGGCTAACAATGACACTCTGACGACTTATCAGAATTGTCTTCAGGTCCTCTTCAAATTTCATAATTTTTGCCTTGCAATAATGGTATTGCTGATGGCTTATCCGACAGCTGACAGCTTATCAGAGAATGTCATCACACTTCTGCTCCCATTACCTCACACTGTCCACAGCTGATGATGAATCCTGCTGGCTTATCATACATTTGAAGACTTATCAGAATTGTTGTCGCTTCTTCACTTCAAGTTCTCAAGAACTGCCTAAGCCCGACGACAAGCCTGACGGCTTATCACAACTCTAACGGCCTATCACAGGTTGTCATCACTTCTTCCAGCTGAATCTTATTCTCTATCTAAGGCTGACGACAAGTCTAATAGCTTATCATAAGGCTGATGACTTATTAGTCAAGTCGTCAGCTATACTTCCCTCTTTACTTACTCAGAATTCAACTCTTTTACTTCCATTATTGATGGTTCTCTTGCATCTTAACTTTTACTGCAATATCAAAGAGAATACAATCAAAAACGACAAAAGTTACTTAAGACTTTGCAATTATTCTCAGTTAAAAGCCTCAAATGTTATAGCATTTGCTCACATATCAACACCCTCAACTTAAAACAATTGCTTGTCCTCAAGTAACTAAAACACAACTAAGAGGATACAAAGCACATTCGGCAGTCAATCATCCATTTTAGCTCAAAACATCTTCACCATCTCCAAGGTCAATTAATTTAAAAAACAACTGTTCATATTATGGAAGAACAATAATGCGACACACAGGAATCAAGATATGGCATCAATTCAGCAACAACAACCATGCATGTACCAAGATTACACTATCCAAACAACTTAGCAACTTGCAACGTAACTAGTGTGCCCTTACAACAAAGAGGTCCCTCTTCACTCATATCTTAACTCAAGCATGTCAATCTAGGGACGGTCAGGAGACACTTACTCTCAGAAAGACATTCCAGTCAATATATGCCAAATACGATAAGCTTGCCCTTGTTTTCATTGCTGAAGCTTTCAGACAGTTAAGTTAGGATCACTATAGGACTTTTCTTCAACTTGTAATGTAAGCTTAGGGTTGGTATGATACACAAGGATATTTAAAGTAACTAAGCCTCCTTGGAACTACGCTCTTTTTTGGGTCTCACTTATCAACCTTTACTTTATCTCTCCCTTTCTTGATTAAAGCACATTCAAGCTGGCTGCAGTTTTTATTCATTTATTTTCTTTTTTTTCATAACTTTTCTTTTCTCAGTCTTTTTCTACCACACCCAGCCTTGCATTTTTATAATATTTTTTTAATACCCTTCTTCATACTCACTTTACATCACGCACCCCTATGATAGCCACCCTTAACTTAGGCTATTTACCTAAGTCAAAGTGCACAATGCCCAAGGAGGACCAGGGCCAAAATAGGTTCATTGTGATACAAATGGGAAGGTGATAGGTATAATAAGAAGAATAGGCATTCAGTCTAAAAATCAACATTAAGGGATATTATTCACACATGGAAGGCCATTTAGCCTAAAAGTGGACTAATATTAACAATGGCCTATGACCCTTTCATAACCGCTATCCTACAACCAAGGCAAAACCAACCGGGCAAGTTCTTGATTTAACACACAATGGGAACTAGGTAGTATCTCACATACACACGGCACAAAGGTACATCACAAGCTACTATCTATTCAGTTTATGCAATTATTTAGCAATGGTTATCATGTCACTAGTACTAATACCATACCAAGATGCACAGTGGTCACACATAAATGAATATCACAAAATAGACCATTGGAGAGGTGTTCAAAAATCAATAAAAACATGTTAACTGCCTAAGGTACTTGAATTTCTCCTAGTCAACTACAATATTTTACAAAAAATCACAATACACCTAAATATGCCGGCTTTACTAGGAACAAGACTCTGGGGAAAAGAGGCACGACAACAAAAACCCTAAGAGGACATCAACACCCACAAGTAGCCCCATCCTCGACTTAAAATCATCCAATGTACCCAATGCGTCAAACAAAAATAAGAGAGTTAGAAACATACCTGTGGCACCATAGGTGCAAAGATATGATGTCAATCACATAATACGAATACAAACAACAAATTACCTTGGGTTGCCTCCCAAGCAGCGCCTAATTTATTGTCGCGGCACGACCCAACTCAACTTTTTCCTCTACTTTATGGATATGAATTTCACCCCCAACTTAGAGTCCATTTTCTTGCCTCGATCATAGGGGGTGGTACAAAAATTAAGAAGTCGAGTAAAGGATTGAGCGTGGTAAAACACTCGGCCTTAAAGTGAGATGTATTTTTATATTGCTTGTCTAATGTAAAATCAAGAATATAGGATTCTTGTTCCTCATCTTCACACTCTTCTACTATTTTAAATGATTCCACAGATAAGATATCATCTAAACATAATGTAGAAAAGTGCTTTGAATGAGGCCCAATCAATCCTACTTCAAAATTTACACTATCTACTACACACTCACTTTTATTCACCTTCTCGACATCTTTACTTTAAATTGGGCTAGAGTCTTTATTAGATATTTCTTTGTTTCTTGTTTTGCCTCTAGCACCATGTCCTCAATCTTGGCATCATCTCTCATGGTGTTTTTTGTTAGTTGGGAAATAATTGAGGGTTGCTCAACATCAAGCTCAACATTAATATAGGGTTCTTGCTCCTCATCTTCATACTCTTCCATTATTTTAAATGATTCCACAGACAAGATATCATCTAAACATAATATAGAAGAATGCATTAAATGATTGATCTCGATATCAATCTCCTCATGAATGATTGGCTTCATGGCTTGATGCATATCACATATGATATCATACGTTTCTTTCTCGAAATCCAATATTAATTGAAACATAGCTTCAATGCCACTTTTTCCAGTGCCTCATTCTTTCTTTTCTTGTCCATAACACCTATTAAACTCATAAGAAGAACTAGAATTTCAGTTAGCACAATAGGGGGAGGGGGTATTTGGACAATCACTCGAATGTCCATCTTGACCAGCACATAAAAAACACTCATACTCCCGGTAGGATGGAGATGGTACAGATATCTCTATCCGGGGAGCATATCTACAATCTTTCCAAAAGTGAGGTCCATCACAATATGGACATGGATCATCAAGATAAGATTTCCAAACACCAAGCCCGTTTTCATTCCCCGATGCCATAGTAATAAGTAAACTAAAATAAAAATCTACCTAACACAAGAAATAAAAGAAAACTAAAAACAAATATTTATAAGTTTGAATTCAAGAAAGTAGGCTAAAATTCCAAATAATCTCAATACGCTAAATTGTTCCCCGATAACGGCACCATTTTTTATAACGCTCAACTACACGTCAATTTAGTGCAAGGTGGTCATCGTCAATATATTTACCCAACTTTGGAGTCGGGGTCGAATCCATGAGAAACAATGTGAGTGGTGACTAAACTAATTTAAAACTATAGCTATAAGTTGAATTCAAATAAATGATACGAAAAGATAAAATGGGGGATTTTTTAATGACTGAACAAAAGTTATTAACACTTTAATTCGCCTTAGAACTCAATGCTTAAACTGCAATATTTCAAATCAATGATATAGAGAAACTAGAGTTGTGATCACTATGATTAGTAATCCCCCATTGAATAATAGTTGTAGTACGGGATTCTCATGACTTGTGGGAAACACCAAATTATCAGTTTCGATAGTCCATCTAAGTGTTTCTCAACCTGCCTAGATGTCGAACTCCCTAATTTTCTCAAACTTAGGAAATCATTCTATTCATATTGATTTTACCTCGAGTTGATCAATTTTGTTACAACATTAATCATTAGATAGGAGCTTAAGAGAGACAAAACGAAAAGTAAACTCCCTTGGAATAATTTCCAGCCATTTTGCCCCCTTCTATTTTATTAGAAATCCCTAACATATGCTTTAAATAATTCAACCTAATTATAGAAAAAAATCACAGATTACAGATCTTTTCTTGCACAGGTGACGACGAAGTGTGACGCCTCATCAGGAGTCTGATGACTTATCAGAAATGTCATCATCTTCTTCTCCAAGTTTGATGATTTCTACTTTAGGCTGATGATGACACTCTGATGGCTTATAAGGGGTTTGACGACTTATTAAAATTATCGTCAGGTCTTCTTCCACTTTTATGATTTCTTCCTTGGGATGACGACATTCCTGACGGCTTATCAGACACCTGACAGCTTATCATGGAATGCCATCACACTTCTGCTCCCACAACCTCACACTGTCTACAGCTAATGATGAAGTCTAACGATTATCAGACATGTGTCGACTTATCAAAATTGTTGTCGCTTCTTTACTTCAAGTTCTCAAGCACTGCCTAATCCTGACAATGAGCCTGATGCCTTATCACAACTCTGATGGCCTATCACAGGTTATCGTCACATCTTCTAGCTGAATCTCATTTTCTGTCGAAGGATGATAGCAACTATGATATTTTATCATAAGGCTGACGACTTATCAGACAAGTTGTCAGCTATACTTCCCTCTCTACTTGCTCAGAAATCAACTCTTTTACTTCTATTATTGTTAGTTCTCTTACATCTTAACTTTTACCACAATTTCAAAGAGAAAATAATCAAAAACGACAAAAGTTACTTAATACATTGCAATTATTCTCAGTTAAAAGCCTCAAATATGTTAGCATCTGCTCACACATCACTCCCAAATGGGCCAATCTATGCACTTCTTTCACCAACTCTCGTTCTTCCTCTTTTTCATGAGACATACTACCTATAGACAACCCACTCAGTGTATCTGCCACCACGTTAGCCTTACTTGGATGATAAAGAACATTTATGTCATAATCTTTCAATAACTCCAACCACTTTCTTTGAGGAAGATTTAGCTCCCTTTGAGAAAATACATACTAAAGAATTTTGTGGTCAGTGAAAACCTCAACATGCACACCATAAAGGTAGTGTCTCCAAATCTTCAGAGTAAACACCATAAAAACTAATCCAAATCGTGAGTTGAGTAATTTTTTTCGTGATCCTTAAGTTTCCTAGAGGCATATGCTATTACTATCCCATTTTGCATTAGCACACAACCTAAAATAACTCTGGAAGTATCACAATACACCATGAATCCATATAACCCCTTTGGCTGGCCTAACACTAGTGTCGAAGTCAATCTATCCTTCAATTCTTGGAAACTCATCTCATATTTATCCTATCATACAAAATTCACCTTTTTTTGTATCAGCTTGGTCGATGGTACAACTATGGAGGAAAACCCTTCAACAAATCTCTGATAGCACCCAGCCAAACCCAAAAAGCTCCAGATATCAGATGGAGTGATGGGTCTAGGCCAGTGCTATATTTCTTTAGTATTCTGAGGATCCACATGAATACTATCCCCTGAAATGACGTGCCCCAAAAAGGTAACAAACTCCAACCAAAATTCACACTTATTAAACTTTGCTTATAATTAACGGTCCTTGAGGGTTTGCAGCACTATCGTCAAATAATTTGCATATTCCTTATCACTTTGAGAATATACCAGTGTATCATCTATAAAGACAATAATGAACATGTCCTAGTACAACTTGATGACCCTGTTCATCAAATCCATAAAGGCTGTAGGAGCATTCGTTAGTCCAAATGACATAACTATAAAAAATGACTGTACCTCTTCTGAAAAGCCATTTTCAGAATGTTGCGCTCCCTAAATTTCAACTGGTGGTACCTTGATCTAAGGTCAATCTTAGAAAAACACCGGGCACCCTGAAGCTGATCGAATGGATCACAGATTCGAGGAATAGGGTACTTGTTTTTTTATGGTAACCTTGTTTAGCGGTCAATAATCTATGCACATTCTGAGAGTGCCATCTTTCTTATGCATGAATAAAACTAAAGCACCCCATGGAGAAATACTGGCTCTGATGAAACCCTCATCTAAGATCCTTAAGCTACTCCTTTAACTCTTTATGTTCGGCTGGAGCCATACGATATGGTGGGATAGATGGGCTGAGTATCAGGTAAAAGATTAATACCAAACTCTATTTCTCTGTTTGAAAGTACCCCTGGCATATCTTTGAGAAAAACCTTGGAAACTCATTAACTGTAAGGACTGATTGAATTGTTGGGACTTTAGACTTAATATCATTGACTCAAACTAAATGGTAAATACACTTTTTTTATATTAACTTCCTGGCCATAAGATAAGAGATAAAACAACCTTTGAGAGACACATTACTACCCTTCTACTCAAAGATTATTTCATCAGGAAACTAAAACTTCACCATGCTGGTGCGATAATTCATTGATGCATAGCATGAATGGATCTAATCCATGCTCAGAATGATGTCAAAATCTACCATCTCTAGCTCTATTAAATCTTCTATTATGATTTTGTGAAGAATGGTAATAGGGCACTTTCTATTGACTCTCTAGCGATAACTGACTCACCCACTGGGGTAGAAACTGAGAAGGGATTAAGATGATTTTTAATGCTTTCCCCAAAATTTACAGCAACAAGCAAAGTTACATATGAGGGATTTGATCCTGCGTCTAACAACACATATACATCAAGGTGAAAAGAACGAAACATACCAGCAACAACATCTGGTGAACTCTTCTATTACTGATGGGATGATAAAGCATAGAACCTATTTTGGTACTGACCACCATCGGTACTAGGTGATACACCCTGTTTAGGGACTGGGAAGCATGGTTGAGCTGCTGAATTTGTAGCCTGAGTCTGAGGACGAACATCCCTACTTCCCTGCTTAGCATATAGATACTCCTTGATCCTGTGGCCCAACTTGCGACAACTATAACAACACTTTTTGCCCACCAAACACTCATCACGATGTGTACTACCATACTTTGTATATATCAGATAACTGGGCCTCCCAACTATACTATTCTGAGACCTGTAATTCAAAGTCCTGCCCTACTACTCTTGCCTGGACCTGGGTGCCCCTACACTAGATAAGGATTGGTGCAGGCAGTGATGAGTGACCCTGAAACTAAAAATGGTTTTCTCTTTCAGACGTCGGCTAACTATACTCAAACTGTCCAGTCCTAGTTCTTTTGTCCCTCTTTTTTTTTTTAACTTCTCAACCTCAATCTGTTGCACATGCATCATTAACCGATCAATATCTATACCTCCAATCAGTATGGTAGTCTGACACTCTTTGACTACCAAATTTGATACTCTAGTAACAAATTTACTCATATGAGATATAGAGTCAGATAAAAACTTTAGGGCATACTTAGCTAGTCGAGTGAACTTAACGTAGTACTCCTTCACTGATATCGAACCCTACCTTAGATTTATAAACTCCTACACCTTGGCTTCCCTCATCTCAAGAGGAAATAACTTTTCCAAAAAATCACTCTAAAATACCTGCCAACTCATAGAAGTTGTATTCTCGCCCTTACCATTATTCCACATAACGACCCAATCATGGGCAACATTCTTCAACCAATAAGACGCTAGTTCCACACTCTCCTTTTTAATAACATGCATGTTTTGAGTAATTTTTTTTACCTTATCAATAAAGAATTAAGAATCCTTATCCACCTTCGAACCATGAAACTCAGGTGGATTCATCCATACAAAATCCCAAATCCTGGCTATAGCTAGATTACCATTTTACTGAAGTGGGACTATTTCCTATTGTTTCCCTGAACATTAATATTCACAGCTTGGGCCAACACTTGAAAAGTATCCTGAACTTCAGCATGAGAGAATTTTTATTCAGAGGTTCTGCATGTAATGGTGGTTGATCACTATTTCTGCTAGCGTCTGCTCGGCGAAGAGGCATATTTTGTCATGTAAAAGTAAGAATTAGAGCAGATAGAGACAACTTTAAGCACGATAAATCATGAAAGAAAAGATGATTCCTAACTCGTTCCATAGCCTCTTGATCATAAATGTGGCGTGCTTTACACTCATGATAAAGACTCTACGTAACACGACTTTCTAACTCCCTAGGACTCTTAAAAACCTTAGGCTCTAATACCAAGTTTGTAATGACCCAAGAGTACCCCTCTGGACGTCACACGGTGCCTAGAACTATGAATAGCCCCAAACTAACCCTTGACATCTATATAATCTAAAACTTTTATGAAAAGTGAACTAACATATACATATAAACACGAGAGGAAACAACTTGAAATCTTATTCTCAACTTGAAGTCTTGAAGTCACAAACAAACTCTTTAAACTGAAAGGTACGTTGTTTGACAAGCCTATACTACTAATTAGAGAGCCACTGAGACAGACCTCACCTAACCCTGATGAAATCTAAAATCAAGTAACTAAAGTAACTTTCATCAATAACTAAGATTCTAATGAACTAGATCCTCAGACTATGAGGAGTTACCAAATGTCAGGATGCAGGAAGTGATGCCTGTGATCAATCATGCTGCTGGAAACAAGCACCAGAACCTATATTATAAGACAATATTTCCCATAGACATATATGTGTGGGTCAGTACTTTGGAATATATTGAGTTTATGGGGGTCAATGCATTAGTAAAACAAAAATTGATTTTATACATATGTACTTTCAAACCATACATGCTAAGTATAAAGGACTCACTTTGGACTTGAGTAAATCTAAAAAGAAAATATAGTCATAATACATGAGTAATAAGGCAGACGAAAGCTTAGCGAGTCATTACCTTTAGTTTCTAAAATCTTTGCTTTTACTCTTGGTTGTCAAAGATTCTTTTAACCAACATAAGCCATGTGAGCTATTATGGAGTCCAACGTCTTACCGACGTTTAGAAGAGCTATCATACCCTTGCTATCAGAATAGAACCTTAACTTAAGTGATCACTGAACTTAACCCATATTGTGACTTAAACCTACGGTGGCTTGTAGTGTCTGGGAACTTAGTATACACTCATCCACATTTCCTTATTGATGCTAAATACTACTCTCAAGTATGTGTATATATATATATTTATATATATATGCTCATACATAAGAAATCCACCTTAAAATAGCATAAGGGTTTATAGACTAAAAACTAATTATGCTTCTCTTTACATAAATCATAATCAGAAGGAATGCTTGTGGATTTTATGTCTTATCTTGTATCAAAAAATCAAGTTGAACTTTAATCTTGCAGAAATACATATAACTGAAGCTTAAAGCTTAGGTTTCTTGTAAACTTAGTGCTTATGCTTAAGCCTTGAAATTCATTCTTTCTTTCACAGAACTTATAACAAAATATCATGCTCAACAAACACAATGAAATATTTCATCAAAATGCAAGTCAAACTAAAGAAATTCAAATCATAATAGAAATCTTACAATTCAAAACATGAATATATGAAGACTCTTGTGAACTTAAATCCTTCAATCACATGATAATGTTATACTTCAAAAGATGAGAGCTTGGGTATGAGCCCTAATTAAAACATATAAATTAAAATTTAAAGATCAAATTTTTTGGCTCAAGGATGAAAGAGTACCCTTGTTCAAAACCCCACATACCTGGATTTACTTGACTTGTAAATAGAATCTGAACTTAGAGACTTGAGAGATGTCTTTGAAGAAACCCTAGCCTTATTTTTATTGTGAATAGGAGGAGAAGAAGTGTTGTTAATTTTCTAAGAATAGAGGAAAATAATGCCTCTCTTAAGTTATAAGTCATGGGTTGGAAGTTTTAAAATGGGAAAATACCAAAAGGCCCCTCAACTAAACTTATAGAAACCCGTTTATCAGTTTTCACGAGTCATCTCATGACTCATAACTTCTGGTTATGAGTGGACCTAGCAACTTGTAACCTTGGAAAAAACACAGAGAGTATGAACTGCTCTGGATTCGAGTCGTATCTTATGACTCGTAACATGTAACCACGACTTATAGCAATCCACTCGAAACTTGGACAAAAACTTAGAGAACCAACACTGCTGACCTTACGAACCTCACTATATGACTTATAACATCTGGTAACGACTCCTAGGGTCGAGTCATTAAGTGACCAAAAGCTTCAATCACCTCACATGATCTTGGTTACGACTACATCATACGATTCGTGATAAGTCTTAACGACTTGAGGGATGAGTCGTAAGTTTTATAGTGACTTTAAGATCACAAGGTATAACACCCTCATACTAAAAATAGTTTTTTTTTAATTTACTTGTCCAATTTATGAAATTAAAAGACTTGTATTATGTTTTTTCTACCCTTAGTATTAAATAACTAAATAATATAGTAGTATAGACAAATTTACAGTTTCAAAGTATCATTAATAAGGTTTATTTAATAAAATACCTCTAAAAAAAATTTCTTAAGAGTGTGTCATGTCAACAAAAGTCAAGTAATATGAAACGTAGGTAGTAAGATATTGATGAAACACAAATATACACACATACATATATGTACATACATATATACACACTTGGAGGGGGGGGGGGCTTTATTGGGAACAAGTTTTTCCGGGATTAGTTATCTCAAAATAAGTTGTATCAGCATGTATATGTGATAACTTATCCCATCACTGTGGTATAAATGTTGGGATAAATAATTTCGAGACTAACTAGTACCTCTAACTTAATCTAGGATAAAATAATCAATGAATTTTATCGCCGAATTATTATAATTATACCTTATACCAAACGACTCTTTAATACATATAATATTAAAATAACAATCTTAAAAAATAACATTAAATTTCGTGACAAGTTTATAAAAAGTATTTTTTACTTATAATATTAATAAAGTTAAATAAAATTCTATAAATACCTAGGCTAAAAATATATACTATTTATACATATATAATATAAAAAAGTATTGAATAAATATAGGATTAAAATTACAAGGGCAAAATGAAAAATGCATAGAATAAAGGGTTAGGGGCAGGTAGTATGATTATTATTCAATATTGAGGAGGGAGTTTAATTTTTAAAGCAAATTTGAGGGGTAAAAATGATTTTCACCCGTGTTTAATAACATAATCTCTATTTGGATAAGTACATAAAAGTTGTAACCCATTAGAGTACAAAATTTGACTAGAAGTAACCATATTAATCCTCTATTTTATTTGGTCGATCTATTAAAAATAATTGTCCAGTTTTATTTATCTAGTTTGAAAGATGAAGAGACAATATAACTCTTCCATTTTGTTCCTAAATGCGTAGTGTTTTACATAATCAAGAGCATATTAATGATGTTCTTAGAATTTTATCCTTTTTAAAATAAAGAGAGTTATCACTTATTTGGAAATGGAGAAAGTAACTAATAAGAATGATATAGTCAATTATTCTTTTATTTTTTTGTCTTAATGAATTTGCCAAGTTAAATATGGACATTAATGGTGGATGGTGAGAGTGCAATTTTTAGTCTCATTTAACTAAGGTTTTAAGTCAAAAAATTTGTGTCACAATAATTGCTCCCTTCATCTTATAATAAGTGCGATTTTAGCTTATTTTACGCTCCTCAACCGACTGAGTTAGTGCAGCGGGTGTGGATCCAAAGGTATGTCCGGAGATCTCCCTTACTTGGTTCTTTCTTTATCAAGCTCGTCGCACAAGTTTTTTCTAATGTGGTTCATATTTCTTGTATGGTTAATAATCTATTGCATAAGAGCAGGTCTTAACTGAGAAAATTAAAGAAAATATGTCATTTAAGTCTTGAATGAAGGATTGGTGACATTGACCAACTTAAAGGGTCAAGCATAATTAGAAAATTTGATTAAGTTAATTATGGACTTGATTAAATTTTTAAAACTTTCTAATCTTTTCAAAAAATAAATCAACCCACACCCTCTCCTTTCTAAATCAATCATCTCTTTCCTCTCTCTCTCTGACAGTCTCTCTCAACTCTCTTCCAACCAACAGTTCTACAAAATTTCTCCCTTCAATTCTCGGCGACTTCAAGCTCCAGTGATAAATAGCTGGGCGAGTTCCTTTTTGACTTTTAACTGTCAATCGATGTGACAAGCAGTGTTCTCGGCGATAACAACTTTGAGTTCTTCGTCATCCCATTTTTTCTTTTACAGGTAAAAAATTATGTCTTTTTAGTTATGAAGAAATAAAGGAACTTGAGCCAACTTCTCTTCTAGTATTGATTAATAATTTCAATATTTCTTGCTTAAATTTGAAATATGGACTGAACAAAACCCTAATTTCTTGCATTTTTCTCTAATTTTTTCGGTGTGCAATATAATATTTTATTATTACTGTAGTTCTTGTTATCAAATTATTGATTTAATTTGTTGGTGATTTTTGGTCATCGTTGATGTTCTTAATGTGTGTGTTTTATGTTGGTGTTGCTGGGTTAATTTGTTATTTTTTTTGGTAAAAATGGTGTTGCAATAGATGAACTATTTGGTGCAATAGATGAACCATCTGGTGTAATAGATGAACCATCTAGCATAATAGATGAACCATCTGATGCAATAGTTGAACCATCAGATGCAATAGATGAACTATCTGATGCAATAAATGAACTATCTGAAGCAACAGATGAAATATCTGATGCAATATCTAATGCACAGATAAGACATTTGATGCAACAAATGCAAATCTGATGCAATAATGAAAACCTGATGCAGCAGATGAACAATGTAATAGATCATTCATATGTTACAACAAGCGACTTTTCTATTTTAAAGAGTCTAAACAATATTAATCCAACAAATAACTTATTTTACAATAGATGAGTGATTTGTTTCAATAAATGAGTGATCAGTTTCATTAGATAAGTAATCTATTTTTATTATTTCCAATGGATTACTCATCCGCTACAATAGATTGGTTATAGGTTATAACAGATAACCTACATGGTGAAATAGATGAGTGATCTATTTTTATTATTTCCAATAGATTACTCATGAACTGTAACAGATTGGTTATAGGTTGCAATAGATAACCTACCTGGTGCAACAGATGAGTGATCTAATTTTATTGTTTCCAATAAATTACTTATCTACTGCAATTGGTTGGCTATAAGTTACAACATATAACCTACCTGGTGCTACAGATGAGTGATCTATTTTTATTATTTCCAATGGATTACTCATCTTCTGTAACAATGTAAGACCCCACAAATTTCTAAGCTTAATTAAGTCCTTTGGGCTTGTCAAGGGGTCCCAGACATAGAATATTTTAGCTAAGTACTCAAGCTTAGTGTCATTTCTAAGTACTCAAGCTTAGTGTCATTTTAACCTACGGAGGTTGGCAGTCTGATGTGGCGACCTTTACATCAATTAAATATTGATGTTTGGGTTGATTCATGATCTGGAAAGTCCATAGGTGTTTTCGTACAAGTTTTAGATTTTTTGGACTTCATTTGAAGTTCCTTTGGAATCCCAAAATAGTGAATCAACACGATCTTGGCACGCTGCATCAACTATCACATTGATTACTAGTTTCCCCAGCAACCAGAATCTAATTTTAGTGAATCAACACGAACATAGAGCGACGTGTTGGCTATCACATCGATGCCAGAGTGGACCTCGGATCAAGCAAATAATAAATGTCACAAGAGAAAAGGTGTAACGTACCAGTAATGATATCATATGATGCCTCAGATTCCTGTAGGGATGCCAAAGCGTACAACCTATTCTGACCAACACTAGAACTAGGAGTAGTAACAGAAGTAGATGTCATACCCCAGGTGTAGGAAAAGAATATGAAACCACAGGAATCTTATTCTCCCCCGTATAAACTTTATTGACCTAATAATTCCTATGTCAGTGGCCTTCCAGGCCACACTTGAAGCATTTGTCCTTTTCTTCCTCAAAATAACCCCGATGAGGAAGGCCATAGAATTGATAAGAAGGACACAAAAAAACTGACTGACCTCCTATGCCTGAGAATTGTCACCACCTTGATGACACCTGTCTCCTGACTATTAAGAAGCACTAGCAGAAAAGGAGCCTGAACTCCCCCGCTTTTTTTTCTACCATTTGCAACCATCCCTACCACCCTGATACTGAGCACTTTCCTGATCAAAAAACCTGCTCCTCTTTTCTTGCCTATCCCCAAACTCTGCCTATCTCCTCTTCTCATCCTCAACCTGCTACATATGAATAGTCAACCTCGAGATGTCCATATCCTTATTTAGCAAGGCAGTCTTGCACTCCAAAATCAAATCTCTATTCAACCCAAAAATGAACTTCCTTAATCTCAACCTTATATCAACCACTAAGTCAGGAGCATACCTTGATGGCTGATGGAACTTTAAAGCATATTCCTTTACTGGCATCTTCTATTGTCCGAGGTTTAAAAACTCCTCCATATTAGCCTTCCTTAACTCTTCAGGAAAGAACCAATCCAAGAAGGTGTTAGAAAAGGCCTCCCACAATCGTTCTTTTTCCATATCACCTCTATCCCTATCCTACTCATTGTATCACTGATAAGTAATATCTTTGAGCTGATAAGCTACAAAGTTAACCCTCTCTATATTATTAGCCCACATTACTTGAAAGATCTTTTATATCTCATCCAAGAAGCCTTGTGGATCCTCCTCTACCTCCACTCTAATAAAAGTTAGAGGACACATCTTCATAAATTGACCAACCCTTGTGGCCTCAGCAGACAAACCACCAGTCACACCCTGTTCTGCCTGAGTAGTAACTAATTGGGAAGTAACATGAATAAACTGAAGAAAGTCCGCCTTCATCATATTTCCCTTAGGGATCTAAGGAAAACTAGCTAAAATAGGAGAAACTTCAGCACCGTTAGGAATAAGACCATGAGATCGAAGATGTACTCCAGACGTAGGACATACCCCTTCAGCATTGTCCCCATATAGGATGGAAGAATTTCCTTGTGTTCCAGATCTTGGAGGCATGATCTAAAAGATGAACAAACAAGGATTAGAGAAGATTCCAAGATTGATAACTCAAGATTGAAGATAGAATTCCAAGATTGATAACTTAAGATTAAAGATAGAATACCAAGAAAGTGAAACATTCCTAAATACCTTATAGCCTCTCCTTTATGAGTGTAGCGTGCTACATACCCCTAAAAGAGACTCTACTCGACACAGATTTTGAACTACCAAGTGACCATAAACCTAGTCTCTAATACCAAATTGACACAACCTGAACTCGAGCCTTGTCGTAATAAGAATCCCAAGTCTAACCAGGATCGAGGACTGCCCTCTATTACCCAACCCAACCACCATATTCTCTTCATGATGGGCTGAATTTTGAACATATAACAAGATAACATAAATATTCTCATTAAGACTCTAGATAGGGTCACAACTATTACTGACCCAACCGAGTCCAACTGTACCACACCAACCGCCCAACCATATAAAACTAAACCAATGGTCATAACCAAAGAGAATACCAAAACATATTACAATAAATCCCAAAATGTTATATCAGCCTATTCCAATACCAAGGTCAACAACAATACCAATCCCTCCCATACCAATCCCAGTAGTACCACAAAGCCTCTATCCAAAAGAGTAATCAAATTCGGTTGGTACATGCCCTAACCATGGCCAAAATTAATACCCAAAATAAAATAAGAATGTCCAAAGATGTCCATAACATAAAATGATGCCTTCTAAAAGGATAAAAGATCACCACTTTAGTCCAAATATTGTCCCTGAGTTAATCACTATATAGGAGGAGTAAAACAACCAGTTCCTACATAGCGTGGGTATATAGCTTACAGTAGATGGGTTAGCAAGTGACCACTAGCATGAATCTTAGGATAAAGATAAAATAATACCAGTTATAAAACCAAGTAAAACCATCCATAATGCATAAAACCATACATATAGATAAGTGATAGGAAAGGGAACCGTATTTAGCATACATTTAAAACCTTTACTGGCTTTTGTAGCTTGGTCATCCTAAACCCCTAATGGTCAATATGGGTTCAGCTCTCCCTGCTTAAAGTCCCCCAGTATATCTAGCTGCACGACCAGGGAAACATTCTATGAGATGACTAGTACATCCCCCAAAAGTGTGACATCATGCACATGGTCCACTAAGACCAATCCTTATATTGGAAAATACGAGTTTATAGTTTTGGTCCCGCCAAGACCGCCACCTTCCCTAGCTTTTCTACACACCCCTCCATTAATGCCCAATTAAAACCATTCCAGATAACCAACCAATCTATTTACTATTTTATTAATCAAGGCCAATATTAGTGGTATCGTCATACCACCCCTTGCTTAGAAGTAATATCCATAGCCAAACCATTTAGATTAAGGGGACTTTCAGGTGCCCTTTCCATATACCATATTAAACCACTTGGGAGACTTTCATATTTTCCACAAGCATAATCATTTAGATTTTAGCCTTTTCAAATTATTTAAACCATGCATAATTCCTTTACTAAGATTAAAACATACAAGAGTTCCATTAAAAGAAGTCAATGCAATAGACATATCTTAATAAGCATTTTATCAAACACCTTGGGGGCATACTATAAACAAAACCAATTCCAAAGACCATTAAACTATTATCATGCAATCCAAAAGTCCAAAATCACCATGAATGATACAAAAGCATAATTAAAACCATAGAAAACCATAACCAAGTATTTAATATCAAAACCCCTAAATAATAGTTGAAAACCATAATCATGATATGGTAAAACCATGAAATCAATCATATAAACCATGATTTTAGTTGAAATTATAATGAGGGAAGAAAATCATGCCTTATACCAATAAACTGATGGAAAGAAATCATCAAGACAAGCCCCAAAGAAATCCTCAAGATGAAACCCTTTACCTTCTTGTCCCAAAAGCTCTTGAGAGAATAATGTAGTGTTTTAGAAAAGTTTCTAAGTGTTAATAAATAGAATAATAGGGTAAGTAGCCTCCAAAAAGCATTAGAAGTCATGGGTCCTAGTTAGGGTAAGTAGGGAAATGTCCAGAATACCCCTACTTAAATCTCTTAAAAATCTGATCACCAGGATATAACTAACCCATATGAGTCATACCCTCTCATTTGATTGGCATCCACCACTCGTATCCAAGCCTCAACTCTTGGATCAAGCATTGTCCAATATATAACTCATCCAACCAAGTCGTAAGCATAATATACGATCTATATCCATGACATGTATCCCTAGCAGAATGAAACACCAGAAGGATCAAACACTGCCTAGCATATGAGTCCTCGATATTACTCATATAAATCCCTATGACTCATACCCCTAAGTCATGCCCATTCTAGTGAACAAATCTATCCCACCAACAAACACTTTTTAGGATATGATAGGATCATACCACTCATTCTCTAATATACAGCTCGTACCCATGAGTCATATTGGGTCCGAAGAAATAAATTCTAGGAATTTTTCTAAGGTTCAAAACCCAGGATGTTTCAGTTCCTTGATTAATCAAACTTCATCAAGTGATGTTCCAGCCTTTGATAGAATATTTTACATCTTTTTCTAGGGATAATTATATGTTTTCATGAAACTAATATTGTATTTAATACTGGATTTTAGTAATTTCAGGTCAAAGTGTTAGCTGAAGAAGAAACTTGGAAAAGTAGTAGAAAAAGGCCACTAACGGTCAAACTGGCAAATCGTCAGATATATAACGGACCGTCAGGGTGACCACCAGAGTTAAATATAAAGGAAAAATTGAGTGATCCCTGTAATGTTCCAAGTGATGGTCTGCCAGATCTCTGACGGATCGCCAACTTAGCCGCTAGGCTTAAACAAAGAATGGGCTTTTATAAGATAAGGCAACGGTCCATGCGATGGACTACAAGGACAGTGATGGTCCAGCAACCTTACCGTTACCACTTAACAAAAAAGTAGCCAATTAAGACCTTCAGCGATGGTCCATGTGACAGACTGTTAGGCTTTCAATGAGCCATCAACGTGGCCATCAACTTTAATGTGGCTTTAATAAATTTAAATTTTAAATCTTTTATTTATGAAAAATACAATGATTTTCTCTTCTTCTCTTGAGATGTCTGGCTAAACTTCCATAACTAGGGTTATGGAAACCTTGATGTGAATAACTAATTAGGGTTGTAAAAATGCTTAATTTCCATATCTAATTGAGATTGTATAACCCCTTCTTCGCATTAATGACTTTTATTGGTTGAAAACTTGAAAGGTGAGCCCAAGAACATTACTTGTCAGAGAAGAATAGTATATGTTAGGAAAAGAAGGAGTTTACATGAAGTCTAAAGTCCTTAACCTTTAGGTTATGAGTTGATGCCTTAACAAGGATTGACTCACATTAGAGATTAGCTGAATAAAATCATATATTCTTTAAGTTAGAAAGAATTAAAGGGTAAACTACCCATTTAGGTTGATAAACAAATGGGTAAACTTTAGAATTGAATAACTCTTGTAATTGAAGTTGTAAACTGGGAATTTAAGAGAATTCACAATCCCATCTATTTGAACATCTTGGTGAACATAACTCTAGTTTGTTTTATCTTATTGAATCAGTATTTCCAGTAAAACTCACTAGCTGGAATGCTACTTGTTACAACTACGTAAACACTGTTACAAATTCAAAACCTCTCTTAATCAGGAAACTTTAATCAATAGTCTATTAACAACCATAATACTTAGTTTGCATAGTATTTCTTTGGCTAGAGCAATAAGAAGCTGATAAACTAGCCGCCTTGGCAAGAGCATAGGTTAACTGGCAGTATGATGGTCAGCCAACTCATGACCTTAATCCTGATAAGGAGGATTTGGGGGATGATAATCTGATCAACCAAGTGAACAGGAGGCATGCAAAGAATGTAGAGATGCCTGGAAATAGAAATTGGGCAGCTATAGGCAGAGTAAACTGCTAATTTGTTGTGCAGTTTACCCTTGATGAAGATGAAGAAATAGATTTAGATGAGGCTGGTGCAACTGGAGCAATCATCCCATCACCATTAGCACCTGAGGTGAAGTTTAATATTACTAGCACCATGATACAGCTGCTCAATCTCAAGGGGTTGTTTGGAGGACTTCCGAGAGATGACCTAAACATGCATTTGGTGAATTTCATAAATATTTCCAAGTTCTTTAAAACTCAAAGGTTGGACAAAATACAATTCATCTTTGTTTATTCCTATTGTCTTTGTCTAGGGAGGCAATAATGTGGATGAATGAGTTGGCAGCCGATTTGATAACAAACTGGAGACAACTGAAAGGAGCTTTCTTGGAAAGGTAGTTTTTGCCCTTCAGGATATTACAGCTGAGGGACGGTATTAGCAACTTCAGATAGTTCCTAAATGAGGCACTACATGAGACTTGGATGCAATTCAAGAGGAATCTTGCACAGTGCCCAAATCATAAGATGGCCGATAATCATTTGATAGAGATATTCTATAGAGCCTTGAACTCCATCACTAAACCAACTGTAGACAATGCTGTAGAAAGGGCATTCATGGAGCTTATATTTACTGAGGTGGGAGATATATTGGGAAGGTTGACTAAGATAAGTAGAGCTTGGCATACCAGGGATTCTGTGGTAGCAAGAACTATTATGTCTAGTGGTATGTCTACAGAGCAACATTGGAAAGAGGAGGAGCATAACCATGATATGGCGTATTTGAAAACCCATATGGATCTGCTTACTAATCACTTATTATCTGGGAAAACTAAGAAGGTAAAAGTTATTGGATCACAAGGCAGAGCTGATTCTGATTCAAAGAAGGAGGAAAACTATCTAAATAATTAGGGGGTATCTGAGGTAATATCCAAGGAAATCAAGGTTGGAACTATTATGACAATACTAGTTATAAGGATAGGGACCAAGGGAGTTGGAAGAACAAAAATAATAGGAGTGGACTGTATGTACATCCTTGAAATCGGGATAATACAGCTACCAGTTTAGGAAAGATATCCATGGAGGACATGATAGAGAAACTATTAAAGGTAGCTGAGGTGACCAATATTGGGGTGACGACAATGAAGAGTGACTTATCTTCCATGAGCCAGCTAGTAAATTTGTACTCAACTTCTATTAAGCAGTTGGAGCAGTAGATGAGACAACTCTCAATAGCATTTAATCAGAGGAAGAGCAGTACCTTGCCGAGAAATATAGTTCAAAATCCTAGAAATAATAGCTCTTGAATGGCAGTTACCACGGAGTGGTAAAGTATTACCTGGACCTTCTGTGGGCAAAGCTGTGATTGAGGATGTTATTGAAAAAGATTTAAAAGATGATGAAACCCATCTAGTGGAGTATGAGAAGCCGAATGGTAATGTGGGTACATCTAACTATCAACAGGTTGATGAGTTAGAGGAAAAAAAGAAAAAAGAGAAGGAGGTAGTGGTTACTACTCTTCCAAAACCACCACCACCTTTCCCTTATCAACTGAAGAAGAAAGATGATGACACAAAGTTCAGCAAATCTATGGCATATTGAAGCATCTAACAATGAATGTGCCTTTAGTGGAGGCATTAGAGCATATGCCCGGATATTCCAAGTTTATGAAGGATCTTATAACCAAGAAGAAAATATTTAGCTATAAAATAATGGATAATCTTCACTATTTTAGTGCCATTTCGACAAGATCCTTAGTACAAAAGAAAGCTGACCCAGGGGCATTCACCATCCCTTGTACAATCAGGTCACTTAATTTTGCTAAGGCCTTATGCGATCTCGAAGCGAATATTAACTTGATGCCACTTGCTGTTCATAAGAGGTTGGGTTTGGGGGACCATACATCCATAAATATATGATTGGTGATGGCGGCAGGTCTGTGAAGTAGCCAGTGGCGATATTATATGACGTGCTAGTAAAGGTGGTTAGCTTTATATTTCCTACAGACTTAATTATTTTGGATTGGTAGGTGAATTTTGAGGTACCCATAATCTTGGGTAGACCTTTCTTCGCAACCAGGAGTGTCCTTATTGATTAGAGGGCTAATGAGTTACTATTCAGGCTTAATGATATGGTGGTATACTTTGATGTGTGTCAATCTATGAAGCAACCCAAGGAGATGATTGTATTCTCCATTGTAGATATTAATTATGAAAACAAGCAAGAGGTTCCAATTGAGAAGAAATTTGCTGTGAAAACTCTGGTTGCAGTCTTGATGAATTTTGACAGTGAAGGCATCGAGAAGTATAAAGAGACAGTGTGTACTTTGATGGTAATGGGATCCTATTTATATGCTCTCAAGAAGCTGGACTTAGATCTGAAAAATTGACCAACACCTCCGACTAAGCCATCTATCAAAGATCCACCAGTGTTAGAGTTGAAGGAGTTGCCAGGGCATTTACAATACGTGTTTCTAGGTAGTGGAAACACTTTGCCGTGATTATTGTTGATGATTTGGGTGAGCACTAGGTTGAGGCACTTATCTCTATGCTTAGACAATATAAAAGGGCCATAGGATGGACTATTGCTGATATCATTAGTATTTCTCTCGATATTTGCACTCATAAAATTCAACTTGAGGAATATTGCACACTAACCATTGAGCACCAACGCCGTCTTAATCAACCAATGTAAGAGGTAGTTAACAAGGAGATCATTAAATGGTTGGACGTAGGAGTTGTATACCTAATTTTCGATAGTAAGTAGGTAAGCCCTATCCAATATGTGCCCAAGATAGGGGGCATGACTATTGTGGAAAATAAGAAAAATGAATTATTTCCCCTCAAGCCTGTGACTGGGTGGAGAGTTTATATGGACTATTGTAATCTCAACTCATGGATTTTGAAGGACCACTTCCTAATGTCTTTTATGGACCAAATGCTTGATTGGTTGGCGGGAATAGGTTGGTATTATTTCTAGGATGGTTATTTGGGCTACAACCAGATTTATATTGCTCCAGAGGATCAAGAGAAGATGACATTCACTTTCCCATATCGTACCTTTGCTTTCAAGCGGATGCCATTTGGATTATGGAATGCACCTGCCACAATCTAATGATACATCATGTATATATTCTCCGACATGGTAGAGAACACCTTGGAGGTGTTTATGGATGAATTTTCAGTGGTGGATGATTTTTTTGAACTATGCTTGGTAAATCTAAGTAGAGCATTACAGCGGTGCGAGGAATTTAATCTTGTGTTTAATTGGGAAAAATGCCACTTCTTGGTGAATTATGGCATTGTTCTTAGTCACAAGATATCTGCTAAAGGGATTAAAGTTTACAGGGCAAAAGTAAAGGTGATAGAGAAATTACCCATCCCATCTTTGTGAAGGGAGTGCATAGTTTCTTGGGTCATGCTGAATTCTACCGCCGATTTATTAAGGACTTCTCCAAAATTGCTAATCCACTATGCATATTGTTGGATAAGGAAGATAAGTTTGTATTTGATGAGGAGTGCAAGAAGGCATTTGAATGCCTTAAGGAGAAGCTTGTTGCTGCCCCTATATTGTTGCTTCAGACTGGTCTAAGACTTTTGAAATCATGTGCAATGCAAGTGGAGTAGCACTGGTGCTGTGCTTCGCTAGAAGAAAGAAAAATTGTTCCACCCCATTACTATATGGGTAAGGCATTAAATGGGGCACAGAAGAATTACACTATTACTGAGCAAGAACTTCTCGCTGTTGTCTATGCTTTTGAGAAGTTCCGTGCTTACTTATTGGGAACTAAGGTGGTGGTTCATACAAACCACACTTCTTTGATATATTTGATCACAAAGAAGGATGTGAAACCAAGGTTAATCAGATGGGTACTGCTTCTACAAAAGTTTGACTTCGAAGTCAAAGATTAAAAAAGAATGTGAAAATTAAGTTGCGGATCACCTGTCTAGACTTGAGTGTGATCAAGTAGTCGAGGATGACTTTGATTTTGATGATACATTTCCGAATGAGAAGTTCCTAGATGCTGCTCTTGAAAGAGTGCCTTGGTATACTGACTTTCCAAATTATGTGGTAAGTGAAGTCATCCCAGAGAATCTATCTTTTCATCAAAGAAAGAAGTTCCTGCATGATGTTACACACTACTTCTAGGATAATCTATATTTATTTTGGTAGTGTATGGATAATATTATCAGAAGGTGTATTCCAGAGGTGGACATGTTGAATATCCTAGGAGCTTATCATGCTTCTCCAATTGGGGGTCACCATGCAGGTGACCATACTGTGAGAAAAGTGCTGTAGAGCGGTTATTACTGGTCGAACTTATTCAAGGATGCCTATGAGTTTGTGAAAAGATGTGACCAATGACAGAAACAAGGGTCAATCTCAAAGCACCATGAGATTCCTATGACAAAAATAATAGAAGTCGAGTTGTTCGATGTATGGGGCATTGATTTAATGGGGCCCTTTGTGAGCTCTTATGGGTTAAAATACATATTGGTCACCGTTGATTATGTGACAAAATGGGTTGAAGCTATCGCTTTGGCTGATAATGAAGGAAAGAGAGTGGTTGCATTCCTTAAAAAGAATATCTTCTCTAACTTTAGGGTACCACGTATAATCATAAGCGATGGTGGATCATATTTTTGCAACTGAGTGTTCTGAGATGCTTTGTTGAAATACAGTGTGAATCGACATAAGGTTGCTACTCCATATCACCCACAAACCAGTGCGCAAGTGGATGTTTTGAATAGGGAAATAAAGACAATTTTAGCTAAAACGGTGAATGCGAGTAGGAAAGAATGGTCTCAAAAGCTCGATGATACCTTATGGGCATATTGAACTGCTTTCAAGACACCTATTGGGATGTCACCATATCAGCTAGTCTACGGAAAAGCATGTCACGTCACAGTCGAACTATAGCACAAGGCTTTATGGGATCTTAAACGACTGAACATAAACTAGAAAAAAGTAGCAGAGTTAAGGTTGGGACAGTTAAATGAGATGGATGAATTCCTTCTTGGAGCTTATGAAAGAGCTGATCTATATAAATCTGGTGATTGGGTGTTACTGTTCAACTCTCGACTTAGGCTCTTTTTGGGAAAATTAAAATCAAGATGGTTGAAGGTAAAGATGGAAGCCTGTTCAAAGTTATTGGGCAAAGAGTCAAGACCTATGTTGGTCCAACTGATGATGCAAAGCTTTTATCCACTGTGTATATCGATGAAGTCTGAGTATTCGAGGTAACCAAGTCGTGCCGCGATAATACAGGAACTAGTGGGAGTCAACCCACAAAGTATTGTTGTAATAATAGTTAGAGCTTATTTGTTGTTTTTGTGCAATTTGATGTGTTTTTGAAGTGTACAGGACTAAGAATGCAGAAAGAAGAGATTTTCTCCAGCTAAAAGAGGCTGATAGGAAGGCCAATGGACCGTCAAGGCCTCGATAGACCGTCAATGGAATCATCAAAGCCCTAGAAAAAAATAAAGATTCTGGATAAGGCTTGGAGGCTAAGTTGATAGGCTGTAAAGTCCTCCGTCAACCTTAAGCTCAAATACAAAGTTTCTGGAATGGACTGACGGACTGCTCGACGGACTGACACATCACTGTCAGACCATCGTACCAACCATCACAGCGAAGTATGAATGATGAGTTTTTGGGAAGTCCCTATGTTCAACCCGACGAGCGGTTAGATTCCTGACGGACCATTAGGTCAACCACCAGGCTAACCCTAGCTGACGGGTCGGGTCGATTTAAGTTAAATGTCTATTTAATTGTCCCTATCTGACCCAAACAATTTTAAAAAGATAAAAACAAACAGTTTTATACGTTGCCACCCCTTCAAATCCTACAACTATTCAACTTTTTCTGTATTCAGAGTACCTAGTGGCAGTTATCTTCACTTAGGACTCTCCCTCGTCTTATTCTCCCCTATTTAAACAACCTTCTTTCTCTCTTATTCTCATCACAAAGTAAATTGCATCTTTTACTGATAAATCAAGTTTCTAGTCATAGTTTGGTGTGAAGTTCTGCAAGTTGAGTAGTGAAGAACACTGTGAAATCAAAGAAATATGGCACAAAAGTTACCACTAACCAGAGGCAGTGGTAGATCACATAGGGGAAGAGGTGAGCTGGCTAGGAGCGAGGAGGCACCTTCCTTCAATACTCGATAACAAGATATGGCACTACATACCCTATCCTAGTCTAAAGAGGAGAGTGAGAGTAGCACTAGTAGCACCAGACAGGGCACTCCACACACAATCCACTCAAATGCCTTGGTTGTCAGGGCTACTTACTGATGATGGAAACCCCTCCTGGGCAACCAACCCATGAGAGCGCATTGCTAAATCCTTCCTTAGCTTCTGGGCTAAATTCTTATGGGCCATTATTTGATTAAGGTTGATGCTGACATGGCGTGATGCTAATTTGGACAGTCATAGGGATGTGCTGGTTGCTAATCTAATTGCAGGGCTGAAGATCTATTTTGGAAAAATTATTGCTGATGAAATATTTGTAAGGACTCATAAGGTGGTAAGCACACTACCATTCTCGTGTTTTATCATGGAGTTATGCAGGCAGGCCAATGTGCCTTTGATTCGGGGAGTTGACAATGAAGTTCGGGCTACACATAGATAGGACATTAAGAAATTGAAGGATGACTCAAAGTTTGAGATGAGAGTCAACAAACCTCTGACATACCAGACACAGTCAACGCCATCCCCAGATACTTCTGGAATTCCCATAGGTATGTTGTTGCCTATCACTACTTATGTACCGCCTGACTATGAGCCGCCTAGTATATCTGTAGGGTCACAATCTATGCTGTCAATAGGTAGGATTATAGACTCTGCATCTGTCCCACCCCAGTATTATAAGTATAGGTGAATGCAGGAAAATTTTGCCAAATTTATTAAGCTACAAAAAAAGCTCCAGAAACAGCTAGACACATGGGCTTTGCAGTTCAAGCCTTTTGTTGACCGTATTATAGCTGAAGCAATCCATCCCTTTCAAAATATTCAGACTAGGATGGATCATATGGAGGAGTGTATCAACAAAAGGCTAGATGCGATGTCTATTCCAAATTTGGCAAAGTTCATAGCAGAATTCAAATAAGCATAGGCAGACATAGCAGAGTTGAAAAGCCAACAGATCAAGCAACCCATTTTTTACCCTACTTTGGTGATAATTGATGAAAATGAAGGTATTGTTGATTTGATGGGGATGCCACTGAAGGACAAAGGTAAGCAAATTAATGAAAATGCTAATAAGAAAACTTCTAAAAGAAGAAGGATAGAAGTGATGAAACTAGAAGAGAGAGAAAACAAAACATGAGGAAAGCCATGAAAAGATCAAAGCAAGGTGAAGAGAGGAGATAGAAGAATCTTGCAGAAGAAGTTGTAGGAGTTTCCACTAGTTTTGCCCTAGCTAGGGGGCCCATTTCAGACCCAGTTTGTGATGACATACCTTCGATTTTGGAGGAAGATATTGTGAGTACCCCTAACACCATAGGATTCAACATTATTGCAGGTGAGGCCCATGAAGCCTCACCACATTTGACTGATGCCTCATCTGAATAAGAGGCTTTACAAGTATTTCCCTTCTCTGAACTTTATTTATCTGTATTGAGGACAACACATTTATTTTATGTGGGGGTGGGTATACTTATACCATGGGGGTTTTTGTCTCCTGTGTTCTTTTTCTCCCATGTTCTATCTAGTAGAACCGACATGTCTAGGATTGGATTTTCTTTTCTTAGGTTGTAATATAAATATCTATTTATTGATGATGATTTATAGTCTCTTTTCTTTTAGCACCTTTTTGTATATATGGATGATGAATGACTATGGAATAAGACGGTGAACATGTTTGTATGACTATTTTTCTTATCATTTAGCATATATGGAACAACCATTGGTGATTCTATAGTTGGCATTAGGATGTAAGTGTGCATGACTATGTTATATAAATCCCAAGAGTTAGTAGAATAAGTGTAACTCATGTGACTGTGTGTGCGAGCATTTATTTTAGTTTTTGCATAGTTGTATACCTAGAAATTGCCCAGTTCATTGATGTTATTTTTATGGATTGATTGAATAAGAGATAATAGCAGGGCTCCTTGTACTTTCAGTCCACTTAGCTAAAATAAATGACCCACCAAAAACATTTTTTCCATTTTTGAACTCTTTTTTAGCGTATGTTAGTTTTTCTTCATTCCCAATAACTCTAATTAACTCTCTTTAGATTGTTAACACCTAACTTTAGCCCTAGTCCAATATTAGACAATGTGCACCTTAACTTAGGCAAAACACCTAAGTTGAGGGTGGCTACTGTCAGGATGTTAGTGGTTTAATGAAAGAGTGGTTTAGAACTAAAATGAAGCATTCGACCATGATCTACTTAAGATATTATAAATCTCAACTGAATGCATCAGTATAAGTTGAGGGTGGCTGATGTTATTAAAAAGGGTTATGATAAAGTGTGAATGAGTGATAGAGATTGTAAGTGAGCTAGAACAACAGTACCCTTAGTGAGTAGAATTCAAGAGCAAAGAGAGTTAAGTCTGAATATTGAGTCACTTTTCTAAAAATGTTATCCTTACCTAGCCTCGAAACCTCATTACAAGCCTGAAAAAGACCTATTTGATCTTTTGCAAATCAACCATAAGGGAGCATTAGATGATAAGGGCAAGACTATGGGTATATATGCTATGTTTTTAACTTCTTTGATAAGTGTGAAAGTCTTGATTTTCATCTACAAGATATAATGAGTGGTGAATTTCATTGGATGTGAGGGCAACTTGAGTTACACCTAGTCTTGTTGATCTCTATAGTATATTATATCCATGCTTGTGTGTGAGCTGAATTCTGTACAATGTCGATTGTAGATCCTGATGTGTTGAGCTATTATGATTGAGATGGAAAGTGAATGGTTATGCAAAATCTAGTTTGGCAATCGATTGCCTGTCATTGTATTGTTCATGTATACAATTCCATGCTAGTTACTTGAGGACAAGCAATTGTCTTAAGTTGCGGGTGTTAATGTTTTGGCTTTTGACAAAACATTTTACATCTTTTTCTAGGGATAATTATACGTTTTCAAGTAATTGATGTTGTATTTAATATTGGATTTTAGTGTTTTCAGGTCAAAGAGTTAGCTGAAGAAAAAACTTGGAAAAGTAACTGAAAAAGGCTACTGACGGCCAAACTGGCGGACCTTCTGATATGCGACGGACCGTCAGAGTGACCATCACAATTAAACAAAAAGGAAAAATTGAGTGATCCCTGTGATGCTCTAAGTGATGGTCCGCCAGATATTTGACAGACCGCCAACTTGGCTATCAGGCTTAAACAGAGAATGGACTTTCACAGGATCAAGCGATGGTTCGTACAACAGACTGCCGGGACAGCGATGGTCCATCAATCATACCTTTATCACTTAACCCGAAAGTAACCAATTGGGACCTTCAGTGGTGGTCCATATGACAGACCATCAGTTTTCTGAAGGATCATCAATGTGGCTGTAAACTTCGACGTGGCTTTAATGAATTGAAATTTTAAATCTTCTGTACCTGGGAACATATAAATACCCAGTTTAGGTTTAATTTAGGTATCTTTTATCATATTTTCCAGCTAGAAACCTTATTGTACGCATTATTATCTGTGATTCAAGAAAGAATTATGGATCTAGTTATCTTTATTCAGATTATCATTGAAGATTCAAGAATAATTATTGTAACCTTTGTAAGTAATTCTTTGAATCCATTTATAAGGAACACAATGATTTTCTCTTCTTCTTTTGAGATGTGTGGCTAAACTCCCATAACTAGGGTAATGGGAACCTTGATGTGAATAACTAATTGGGCTTGTAAAAATTCTTAATTTCCATATGTAATTGAGATTGTATAAACCCTTCTTCACATTAATGACCTTTCTTGGTTGCAAACTTGAAGGGTGAGCCCAAGAACATTACTTGTCTGAGAAGAAAAGTATATGTTAGGAAAAGAAGGAGTTTACATAAAGTCTAAAGGCCTTAACCTTTGGGTTATGAGTTGATGCCTTAACAAGGATTGACTCACATAAGAGATTAGTTGAATAAATTTGCATATTCTTTGAGTTTGAAAGAATTAAAGGGTAAATTACCTATTTAGGTTGATATACAAATGGGTAAAATTTAGAATTCAATAACTTTTGCAATTGAAGTTGTAAATTGGGAATTTAAGAGAATTCACAATCCAATTTGTTTGAACATATTGGTGAACATAACTCTTGTTTGTTTGATCTCATTGAATCAGTAATTACAGTAAAAATCACTAGCAGGAATGCTACTTGTTAAAACCACTTAAACATTGTTACAAATTCAAAACTCCCCTTAATCAGGAACCTTTGATCAATAGTTTGTTAACAACAATAACACTTAGTTTGCACGGTATTCCCTGTGGGATTCAACCACAACCTAGTTAGGTTCTATATTTGACAGCGATTACTTACACTTTCTAACGAGAGTTGTAATGTAGGAGTATCATCAAGGTAACCATAGAAATGGCCTCTTGGGTCATCAACATAATTTAATATCGAGATAAAACTTATGTCAGTTGGTATCCTCATGGTTCAACGAATATTAAAGGTGACCTCTTTATCATTCATCTTGAACTTAATCCCCCTTCTCTATATCCATAAAATCTTGGCAAGTGGCCAAAAATGGTCTCCCCAAGATTATGGACATCTTAAAGTCAACTTCACAATCTAAAACAATAAATTCATACGGAAAGATAAAGTTATCCACTTTAACCATCACATCAAATGTTCTACCCCTGGGCTTCTTCACTGTATGGTCTGCCATCAACAACTACATCATCATTGGTTTGGGAGCTCTTATGCCTAACTTTTTGAACACTACCAGTGACATTAAGTTAATGTTGTCACCCACATCATATAGTGCTCTAGCAGACCTATATACCCCAATTGTACATGGTATTATGAAGGTTCTGAGATCACTTTTCTTTTGAACCAGAGATCACGAAATGATCGCACCTTAATGGTGAAACCCAAAAACATCCTCATGACTAATAAATCTCTTCTTTGTTACAAAACTTGTTATAAATTTCACATATTCAGGCATCTTCTCAAGAGCGTCAAGAAAAATGATATTGAGACTCAACACTTTTTGCATAACAATGAACTTTTTGAACATCCCTTCGTCTTTCTTCTACTTCAACATTGGAGAAAAAGGTGGAGGATATCACGGGATTGTTTGCACTACTAGCTTATCAATATTTCCCTTACCATTGTCCTTCTCAACATCATTATCAACACCTTTAGACTTTTCTAACTCAGAATCAGGTATCTCATTAAGCTCAACACTATCATTCCTTGCCTCATCAACCATAGGCATGGGGGGATCAATACTTGCATTACCATTCTAATTGGTGATGAATAGACGGTGACCGTCGTTCTTTGGATTTTGCACTATATTACTTGAAAGGGTACCCGACTGCCTCTGATTCAAGGGTGTTGGCATTTTCCCAAACTGCTGCTCTAATTGAGTAATTACAGTAGCGTGCAATTTTTCTTTCTAGGTCTACAATAAAATGTCTACCTTAATTTCCTTAAGGTAATTTTCTTGACTATCCAGACCCTTTACAAGCTTAGACAACATAGTCTCCATCATTGACCTAGTGTTACGACTTCCTAGTGGAACATATGCACCACCCTTATCTTTGGAATCATCCTTGTGTCTTCAATCACCATCTCTATCTCTGCTCTAATCTTTTTACCTATCCTCATAGTAGTTTCAACCTTGGATTCATTGCCCTTTGTCTCAAAAACCTTCCAATCTCTATATAGGTATTTTGACTCTTCTTTTAAATTAGTATCATAAGATCTAGATGCCTTATGCTGTAAGCCCACTGTATTCACCTTCTTAAAATTTATCATCGCAAACTTCTTTATCAATAACCTAACCTCCATCCTTAGCTAAGTAACCTCTTGCACCATTATGTTATGAATAACTTTATGCTTTGCTGGAAGTACCAATAACATAAGTGTCATCGCCTCTTTCTATCTCATGTATACCACCCTTAATTAGTGAGAGAGATCTATGCCACCCTCGATTAGTGAGAGAAATCTGATCTAATATCCCTGATGCTGCCTCCTAACACACGTGTATGAATGCTCCACCATTAATAGTATCTGACATAGCTTTTGAACTAGTGTTAAGGTGTCGATAGAATATCTCAAGCAAATTGCTCCCCGTAATTATATTATTCAGCACTATCATCAACTTCATTTTAAACCAAAACCATTCCTAATACACTGATTTAGAGTGCAAATTCCTAAAATTATATATCTCATACTTTAACTATAGTATTATCGATAGTGGAAAGAAATGATCTAAAATCTACCTTCGTAACTCATTCCAAGTAGTGATTGATCCTCTAGTAAGTTCCCCTAACCAAAATATAGCTTCACCAATTATAGAGAAAGGGACTAACCTGAGTCTGATATCTTCATGATATACCCTTAATATAGTGTATAAAGTGTAAATCCTGATGAAATTAATAAGGTGCAAGCCCACAAACATACACTGGTTTGCGTCATCTATCGGTAATCCCACAAGCACACCTTTCAGATTCAACAGCTGGATCATGGCACTAGTGATATCAAACTTCATATTTAGTGGTAATGTAGGAGGAATGATAGCTCCTATCTTGGTAGGCTTAACGTACCCCAAGTCCATATCTAGATTATCATATTTTGTCCAGTACTGATAGGCTTGGAGTACTTTAATCTCTACCCCTTATAACTCTTTCGAGTTCTGCTCGAGGTTTTTCTCTATATCTCTGCCTTACAAGCTCTACCTCCTGAGCTATATGATGGGCCTCATCATCCCTCACCTCATTTTATTCTGCTAATAACCTATCATTAGTCTGATATAAAATCTCTTGAATCCTATCTGGAGGAGGGAAAGGCAAATCATTTGGGTTATTCTAAACCACTTCAAGCTCACTTTCTTGTATTGCTCTGTCATCCTATGATTTTGTCGTAGGATTCTTTTTGATTCACGATTAATTAAGAGTAAGGGAATTCCTTAACTCCTCATGCTAGTCATACACCAGTGTATGCCCTAAGAAGAATAGAAAAATAAAACCTAAAAACTTTAAAATTTTCAATTAATAACTTGCAAGCATATTCCCTAGAATTGGTGCCAAAACTATAATGCCACCCAAAAATACACTTCTTCAAAAGTATCAAGTAGTTAAGGTCAAAATATAGTAACCCAATAAGGTTGGGGCCAAACCTACAAGGAATATAGCAGAACTATCTCTCAAACTTGTTCAAATAGTTGGGCATTGTAGAAAAGTAAATAGGGGGATTTATTTTGACTAGTTGAAAGTAACAAAACTCAATTTTTTTAGTTGTAAACAGTCTAAAACGAACACTAGAACGGTGTTCTCCTGTCTTTCTAACTCTGTAGGTTTATCGTGATTCATTGAACTAACCCAATATATTGTATATAGAATCTGATAAATAATATATCACTAACCATCTTGTGAACACCTTTAGTCAATTTCACTTTTTACCTTTTGAGTCTCAGAGTGTTGCCTTACTAACCCTTATCCTAGATCCCATATTAAGTACTACCTTTTGAGTCTCTAGTTAATAGATGACACTACAGAATTATAAGATAGATGTGAATCTCAAATTATTATTGTGATCTTTTTTCCTAATCTTTACCTCTCTTTTGAAGTAAATAGTGAGTATAGATGGGTACTTAACATTTGCAACCATTAAGAAATCTATTAAACTAAAGATCATCACAATACATGCAAGAATATTGGTTCGGAACAATGTTCCACTTCCCCTACTATGTTATTCAGAAAGGGTTTTCACAACCCTAGCTAAGGAATTTAGCTACTCATATTTGTCAAACAATCCATTGAATTAATAAATGAAAGCATAGAATCAATCTCACAATAATATACGAAGAAAACCCAAAGTCTCAAATCATTAAATCAACCAAAAACTAAGGACACAAGAATCCCAATATTAAAATCCAATCTTGGAATCAAAATATATGTTTGTGAATTGTACGGCTGCATAAACTAACTAAAAACATCGAAAAGGAATTTACAGATTACATGGAATCCCTAGGAAACCTTTCCAAAATAGAAAAGGAAAATTGGAGTTGGTGGCCACATACGAAGACACTTACGAGCTATAGGTGGCACCTATGGTTTGTAGGTGATAGGGTTCAAATTTTTGCAGTATCTATCTTAAACTTTATCTTTTTGGCATTTATTCTGGCATATACAGATCATAGGTGGTACCTATGGGTCTTAGGTTCCCCATCATAGGTAGCATGGCCAAAATATCATTTTCTGAATCTCTGAAAATCAACTCTCTAACACTTATTCTGGCACCTACGCCATGTAAGTAGTACCTACGATTCTTAGGTGCCTATGTAGGAAGTCCAAATCTTGAATTTTCACTTATTTTCTCTTATTTATCTCCCAACACTTGGTTTCCTGCAAAACACAATACAAAATATATCATATATAACAAGACGACCTAAGTAACTATATATTTTCATAGCTTTAAGTGTTGAAAGTTCTATAAATAATAGCACATCAATGTGGTGTAACAATACTACTCTAGTACATACTTTCCAAGATGTATGTTGTATTGCAGGTTGACTAGCAATTTCTTATGTGGATAGAGACCACTCATCAAGAACTTTTGCACTTCTCCTTCCAGTGGAAGTTGTCCCATTATTTGTCTTTCTCTTGTAGGAGGTTTTGTACATCTCTAGATTAGATTCTGGATATTAAGTTGTTAAAATTATTATTGTAAAATAACAAGGCATTTTATATTTTATTGGTTTAATATTAACTGTCATTAATTGAAAACATTTTCTATTAACTTCAAAAAGAATCTTGGTTGGTGGTAAGAATTCTCCTATCTAGTTAATAATAGAGAAGGTTCCTACATGATCCCATTATTAGTTTGTGACAAAGATTTTCTTTCAATTTTACAGAAAAACATGAGCTTCAGGGATTGAGTGCCTTGGTAAAAGCATTTGTTGTCCACTTGACAGGGGTTAGGGGTAGTAATATCCCCTACTTTTGGAAGCTTATCACAAATATCTAGACTAATTCAGTGTGTCCTTGAGGGATTTTAAAAATTCCAGCCTTCTTCTCTTGTATCTTTTTTCTCCAGTATATGTTTAAACAATGGAATATACAAGTTGTACAAAAAATTTAATGGAAACTATAGGTATCATAGAATACCATGTCATGTCCCCTTTAATCATGGTTTCGATAAAATTTTAGAGTAGAACTTATTTAGTTTCGTCTATTCCATATCATTATCTTTCATTGCATATGTTAAATCCATCACATGTTCTTCAAGGTCATTGTTGTATCATATTTTGGAATGTCAGGATTTTTGAAAATTTTGGGAATCCACTTCGGATTTGCACTCAATAGAAACAATAGTTTTATATATCTCCTTGTGTCTGAGCCTTTTATGATTGGAGAATCCCCTGGAACTTGATTCGTATGGGCGTGAAGCTCATTTTTATTTTGATCTATCCATTCAATCAGGTTCATTAAGAACTTTATGATTCCAAGTGAGTTTTAGTTACTAAGAGTTCTATTATTATTAACTCCATGATCTTCAACTCTAATATGTAAAGGTGAATCCCCGCGTAGTATCTTCAAGCGTAAAGTTACATTATCTTTCAAACTCATTATTGTTTTTAATGAGGATCTAATATGGCAAATAGTTTTGCAATATTGATCTTAGAAACTCCGATTATGTTTTAGTCATTTTTTCCCTTCATCATATTGAGTTTGACCTTGATGAAAATCTCACTACCTATTTGCCACTATGATAGGATCAACCTCGTGGTGCGTGGTCTTATCCACGATAGGATTGGCATTTACATTGATTTAATTTCTAGTTCTAGCCATAGAGTCAATAGATGAATTCAAAAAAATAAATTTTGTTTTTTCTAAGCTTTTAGAGAGGCCAAATCAGTACCATAATTATTCTTATAGCGCAAAATTATTTACCTTGAAAAAGGTATAGTAAAATTTATACGCGAGTATTAAAGAATAAGAAGATCGAGCCAGTCAGATATGACAAATTAATCATAATTAATAATGTTATAAATAAGCATAAAAATAAATAATAATTGTAAATAAGATACTTTTTTAGTAAATGTCATCAAAAGGGGCCATACATGCATACCACTGTAGCAATGTCATTATTTCAAGTCGTAGTTTGCCTATAAAAGGCATTACATACAACACTGTAAATACATATAGAAAGAAAAATAAAAGTTATTTCATCACCTCTATACGTCTCTTTCTCTCCTCCTTTTATTTTAGTTTATTCTAGTATATTTATGTTCAACATGTATCAGCGCAAAACTAGCTTTATGGTATATTTTTTCACATCACCTTAAGACAATTTCTTTAATTTAATTCAATGATTATCTTAAGCTATATATTGTTAAAGAATCAATTGCATCATGTAAATAAAACATATTTGTGAAAAAATTGCAAAAAGAATAATCAGCAACACGATTTGAAATTGATATGGTGGTTATTTCACAAAAAGTTGTGTTCTGAAAAATTCTTTTACAAAGGATAATTGCTACTGGGAACTATAAGGATAATCAAATTACTTAATCGGTTATTCATACATTTTCACATGTTTAGAAAAAAATAAAATAAAATACTCTTACCTGTTAGTGAAAGTTTCTTGTCCCTTTGATCATTAACTCCAGATTAATATTTAAAGGGCATATACCAGTTGTGCTATGTATGTTATTCTTGGAACTAAAATAATAATTATTATTCTATAATATTGTTTTAACGATTTAGTCTCCAATATTACATATTATTTTTTTAATAATTAAAAAATTTTAGACTACATAATTAACACTTCTGGGGTACAATAATTTTTTAATGTCATATAAATCTATTAAATTTATTTGATATGGTTATATTTTATTTTTTTTTTAAAATAACATTATATCCAACTTATTAATCTCTTTATGATAGTTTGACAATGTCAAATTTCTCGAAACTTGAGTTTGTGGTGCTGGACATTAATGGAAAGAGTTATTTATCATGGGTCCTTGATGCACTGAAATTCACCTTGACGCTAGAAGTATTGGGGATACTATTAAACTAGAAAATAACGCATCAAGTCAAGATGAGGCAAAAACTATGATTTTTCTTTGTTATCAACTCCGTGAAGGATTAAATCTAAATATTTAATTATGAAAAATGAACTTGTATTATGGATTAAATTGAATGTCCGATATCATCGCCTAAAATTAATAATATTATAAAAAGCTAAATATGAATGGATACACCTTCAATTTCAAGTTTTAAAATGGTATTGAGTATCGTTCTACTATTCATAAAGTAAGTTGTTGTGAGACCTGGTAAAACTTTGATGATTTTGTACCCTCTCCCATGCATGTGTCAATTATTTACTTGAATTATGTTTAAGGGTATTAAAAGGGTGTTTTGAGAGTTTTTAGATTTTTTGAAAGGGGTCAAGGTTATTTTGGGACCACGAGGCATAAGCCTCCACGATAAGATCATGCCACGGAGATTAACCTTCGTGATATTAGCGTGGAATGGAGGCTAACCTTACGATATTAGAGTGCCACGTCATTGTTTTAAATTCATCCAGTTTTTATTTTTTTACTTCGGTGAGGGGATTTTGGTGTTTTACCCTTCGTACAACCTTTAGACATAAAATACACCCTTTTTTTCATCAATTTTAAGGAACAAAGACCATTCTCTTACTCTTAAACACTTCAACCAAGAAACTCCAAGGGTTTCATAGGGGATTCACCATGCAAGCTCTGAACTCCAAATTATTTTCAATTTCTTGTGTATACTAGGCATGTTTCTCTTTTCCTAACTTTAATTATACCCTGTGGCATTAGTTTAATGGATTTTATGTGATTAAATTATGGGTTTCGAAATTGGATTGAGGTATTTTGGTTGTTACTGATTGAATAACTTGTCCCGAGTTCTAAATTGACTATTCATACTTTAAGTTGATATTTTTGGGACTGAATTGGTGCATGGTATAAATGGTTGGAATGGGGAACATAGGTTTCTCCAAATTGATGGGATTTCGTCTTGATAATTACATTATCCTCAATCCACTTTGTAAATTTGATTTTGAATATGGAAAATTGCATGGTTTAACTTATTATTGAACCCAATGCATTGCATTGAAGGATAAATAAATAAAAAATAATTTTCAATGGCCTTGATTTTGGATTTTAAATGGAACTTGAGAGTCCAATTTGGTTATACGAATTTGGTTTGATATAACTAAATTAGCTTGCAAGCACATTGGTATGATGATACCAAGTGGTAAATGCCTTAATAAATAACTCCTGGGTTAATTTTTTGTTTATGTACAAATTGTTTTAATTTTTTCTTAAAAGGGATTGTGTGGCTCACCGTAAAGGTATATGTCATAGGGGGATAAATACTAGAAACCATGTTTGCCGGGGTTGGGAGTCTGTAAGACCGTGTGTTTAGTGCACACTTGATGTATACATACATACATATATATATATATATATATATATATATATATATATATATATATATATATATATATATATATATATTAGGATGGCTATTGCCTTGGTTGCTTTATTTCTCCCTCAGTTTTTCCTCTGTTCATCCAGCTAACACGTACTGGCCCATCCAGCGGGAAAGCCAGACTAATATATATCCCATGGGTTACTTTAGGATGAATCAGGCTGTACGATTCAGGTTAAATCTTTAAATTTATGTGTTGACGACCCTTGTCCCTATCCCGCTATGCTATATATGTATATATAATTGCTGTGCATATGATTTTGACTAGTTTATGGGAATGGAACTATTTTATAACTTTTCTTCAATTACATGCCAATGCTTATGCCACTTACCATTCCTAGACATAACATTATTTCATGATGTAGGGTCTGAAGGTTTTTATGTTTCTCCTGTGCAGCGTTAGGTAATTGAGAACATCGATTGAGTTATTGTGAAGTGGTGAGCCTCCATCCTTCAAAAGGACTTGTCATTTCATTATTCTTTCTTTTTACGTTTGGATTCTTTTTTGTCATAGTTGGGTGCATGTCCGTCTTATTTTGTATTTCCAGATTTAGAGGCTCTTGTGGGCAAGTATGGGTTGGATTATTGGTTTTGACTCTTAGAACTGTCATTTGACTTATTTTTCTTTTAATACTATCTCGATTGGCTTCCACTATATTATTATTATTATTGTGTGAGATTGGGATAAGGAGGTGGTCTCCAGTCCATGGTGAGCTTAAGATACCCGTCATGGTCAGGCCCTGGTTCAGGTCGGACATGCTTGGTATCACAGCACAGTTTAGGGTCATTGGGTATCCACAAAGCCGTGTCGAGTAGAGTCCCTTTTTATGGGTGTGTAGTGCACTATACTTATAAAGGGGAGGCTATAAGGCATTTAGGAATGTTTTCCTTTCTTATGTTCTATTTTCGTCCTACAATAGCTAGTACTATGAACTTCTCTATATCCTGGCTTACTCGCATTTCACATTATACCTCCCCAAAGATAAAACGTACGTAGAAAGTCAGCTGGGAACTCTGTCCTACCTATAGAAAATGTGGAGGGAACTCACCCTGCTTATAGAGTGGAGACTCGGTCTAGGGTCATATCACCTGATTGTATCGCTCTATGTGGGGTTCCACCAGTCACTACTACTCCTCCTTGGGCTTCCTGGGCTAGTGTTACTCATGCCCAATCACCTTAGGGGGATATCTATAATGTAGAGTTTTGTAAGTTTATTCATACGCTTACTTAGTTTGTGGCATCATAGTCTCGTCAGTCTGATCATATTGGTTTTATTTCCTATTAATCTGAGGTCACTCGGGTTGGCTAGTTTATCAAGTTGAATACCCAACCTTTACAGGCTCTAAGATTAGTAAGGATCCTTGGGGGTTCATTGATGAGATGGAGAATATTTTTATGGTGATGATATGCTACTTATTGTTGTGTATCAGTTAAAAGATGTAGCTCATCAGTGGTATAATGAGTGGGAAGTTATGGGGGTGTGATGCTGAGCAGGTTATGTGAGATAACTTTTCAGGGGCCTTTCTAGATCACTTCTTTCATCAAGAGTTGAGGGAAGCTACGGCTAAATAGTTTGTAAACTTGAAGCAAGAGAAGATAATGTGAAAGATTATGCTCCAAAATTTCATTAGTTGCCCCATTATGCTCCGAGGTTAGTGGCTAACGTGAGATCTAAAATGAGAAAGATTACTTCTCGGTTGTCCTTCGATTTGGTATTAGAGTGTAAGGATGCAATGTAAATAATGATATGGACATCTCCAAGTTAATGGTTTATATACAGCATGTGGAGGATGGGAATAAGAAGCAGGCGGGGATGGGAGAGATGCAAAGCAAGATGCTTAAATAGTCAGAGCATGATGGAAATAAGCAGAACAGTGAGAGAGACAGTAGGAAGTGGACTAAGAAAAACAAATGGGGAAATTCATGTTCGTCCGCCAGTGATTCTTATCCTAAGCCTTCAGGTGAACGTCCCTTCTAGGCCAACAGTGGTCTTACGGCGCATGGTACCCAGTCTCAGGTTAGTAGAGCTCAATCATGCCCACCTTATCCTCATGGTCATTTTTTGGGGAAGCTTCACCATAGATATTGTGAGGAGGGAAGAAATTGGTGTTATAATTGTGGTCACCTTGGTCACATGCAGCGAGATTGTCCTTCAACAAGGGTTTCCACTAGGGTTAATAAGGTTGTGATCACCACATCTTCAGCTCCTACGCCAAAGGGTGCCACTTTTGGTACCAACACTATCCAGAATCATCTCTATGCTCTTGCTACTCGTTAGGAATCTGAGGCATCTGACATGACCCAAACTAGGGCCTAGTCATGCTGGGTGCCTCAAGCCCAATCAGGACCAGAGACATCCCCAATACCCAACCATAACCACCCTGCATCCGATGTTGGATGAATTTCGATTATATAACACAACAACATGGAACAATCATAAATCAAATATAGTCAAACAGTGTCAGCACAATACCAATACTAATGCTAAAGCTGATACCAATACCGACATCGCCCATGCCAACCCAAAGTAGTCTCACAAAGCCTCTATCCAAAATAATAAAAACATCTTATCGGGACATGCCCCCACTATAGCCAAAAACCAAAGTCTAAGAAATAACAAAAGTATGTAGAGAAGTCCATAACATGAAATGGAGCCTTTCGGAATATGGAAGATCATCACTCCAATCCGATACAAAGTTGTCCCCAAATCTAAGTTACTGAGCAGGAGGAGTAGTATGGCCGATTCTTGCATAGCGTGGGGATACAACGCCTGAAGATGGATTAGTGGGTGAACGCTAGCATGTACTCTAGAGTAAGGATAAAATAATGCCAATATTTAAAACTAAGTAAATAACCATCTGCAAGGAACCGAGTTTCGCATGCATTTAAAACCTTAGTCAGGGTTTATGTAGATTTACTATCATAATCCATCCACGGGCTACATGGGTCCAGTGTTACCCCTTGAATAACCCCTAGTGTGTGTAGCCACATGAGCCAAAGATATCACCGGGGTCGGCGATTCCTGTGTATCCTTCGCCCTCCATAATACATATATACAAGTATAAACTTAGGAGATTCTCAAGTACCCTACAAGTACAAGGTCGCCATAACCAACCCTCATGTCGGCAAACATGAGTTTCCAGTGTCCGTCCATCGAACTCACACCTTCACGGTAAGATATCACAACACGCTATTATAGCCCAATTAAAACCATTATCACATAACCAACCAATTCCAGAAGTTGTTTACCAAGGTATTTGGAAGTGGTATCATTATACCAACTATAGCTTACAAGCAATGTCATTAGCCTACACTTAGGGTATACCCATGTACCCTACATGATTATCAATTAAACCAAAACCATGGACACCAAGGCCTTTCCAAATCATTTAAAACCAACCAAACAAATTTAAGTTCCATTACCATATTATACAATGCAATAGTTTCAATAAAAGTCAAACTATGTGACAAAACCATTCTTATAGGCATTTTAACAAACATGACTAGGGCATATAGTTTCAAAAATGAAAACCAAGAACCAATTGACCATTCCCATGAAACCACATGTTCAATTCCACAATTTTAACACGAAAACCATAACAAAATCATGGAAAAACAATATTCATCCATTAACAACCAAAACTCCCAACATATAGTTCAAAACAAAACAATACCCACAATTAAACCATTAAAACCATTCATTAAAACATGAATATAGTTAAAATAACAATGAGGGAGGAGTAACATGCCGTAGACACCAAAGAAGATGAAGAGAAACCATCCTTGAGAGCCTTAATTGACCACCTTAAAGAAAACCATAACCTTTTCTTAACCCAAGAGCTTGAGATATATTTGAGAGCATTTTGAGTGTTTTTGATTGAGAATACAAGGGTAAATGATATCCCAAAAGTGTTTTAAGTCATGGGGTCAAAAGGGGTTAAGAGAGGAAATATCCAAAACACCCCAACTTAAACTATAAAAGTTTCCGCAGGTGGGTACGATTTGGGACCTTTACTCGTACTCACATTATACGAGTGGTACCCTCCACTCATACCCAAGACTGAAAGTTGGACTCCATATTTTGTCCAACATACAACTCTCCTTGTCCAAATCGTACCATCACCATACGAAAAGTACCTACCTAGTCGTACCCTAAGCAGAATGTCAAGGCTAGACAATGAATAATATATGATTTGGAACTATAATTCTCGTGCCATGTACATATGCTCATATGGAGTCTTATCATACTTTGGACATAAAACAACCAAAACCACACTGAGTAACATACTACTAAGACCTCTAAACCATACCCGCATCATACGACAAGTAAGCATGAGTCGTATGATGATCAGAAAGCTTAGACTCAGGAAATTTCTAAGGGTTAAAACCCAGGGTGTTTCAATTCTCTACCACATAGATCATTCATCCCCGAATGATAGAACAAGACAGTACAAGCACGATTACACCCCAACACCTTAACTCTGACCTTTAACTATGTTAGAAAACAAAGACTCAAGGAAGTCAATCTTTCCTTTAACATAGTTTGAAAGCAAAGACGTTATGAAGAACACATACCTTCCGCATAAATTTCTGGAGTAGAAAACATGAATGAATACTTGGAATTCATGTCCTCTTCAGCTTTCCATGTAGCCTCTTCCAGATTATGGTTCCTCCATAGAATATTTACCAAGGCCATATTCTTGGTCAGCAACCGATGAACCTAACGATCCAAGATCTCAATCGAGATCTCCTCATAATATAGGGAATTAAAAATACCAATATCCTTAATAGGCACTGACATTTCTCAAGAGCACACGCAAGTATACATGGTCTTATCAAGTAGTAAAATGGCCTTTAAGAAGCAAAGTATTGATCCTATAGAGACTTGATTCAGCAACAATTCAATTTTAGTTCACAAATTAGATTCAATTGATGCAAACATAACCAAAAAGAGATTTTGGAATTTGAAAATTGTAGAAAAGTAAACAATGCGTAAATTAAAAATCTTAAAACAATCAATAGAAGAAAACCCAAGGTTAAAGCACTTTGAACAATCGTACTATGTTATTGAATTTCATTCATTAACTTGCTTATCTTGGTTGTTGATTCATTGGGTTAATTTTATGATTATGGTTTCCCAACCTCTAATCCTTTAACTAAGTTGAACCTTACAACTACATTGTTGAGTGGGGATGTAATGGTTCACTTAAGTTCCTTAAAGCTATCATCCTATGTTTGAATCAAGTTTGGCTCCTAAGTACATCCCTGTCCTAGGTGCTACGTTCAATTCTTTATTTCATAAAAGAATAAAAATCCAGACTTTGTTCATCTCCTTATCTATCTCCTACGCCCTCTCCCGAGATTAAAAGGTATACAATTGATATATTCTAAGGGTCGCGAATCCTTAAAATAGTTAAATCAAAGATTAAAACACAATCAATAATGATAATCAAAGTTAAATGAATTCAATTCAAAACCATAATACTCATGTTCTAGGATTTAACCCCAGAAAAAGGGCGCTTAGCCATGCATAGTCATAATCGTAATCACAAATTGGTAATTAATGACTAAAACATGAATGAGTTAAGTTAAAATAATAAAAACTTAAAGAAGAAGTTGGAGCAGCCCCTTGATCTCTAAAATATTTCCAAATATATGTCAAAACATTATATAACATGTATTTAGAGTATAAGAGCAAGCCAATTCCATGTTCGACAAGGAAACTGTCAATTATTGAGCCCGAGACTAGATGGGGCATCTCACTGGCTATAGCCCTACTCTAGGTGAGGCTGAGCCTTGGCTAGAGCGCCGCTCTAGTAAAGTATGCACCCTTCCCGTATCCCTGGTCCAGGTGGGGCGGTGCCTCAATATTGCCCTTAGCCTCTAGAAGTTGCTCTCTAAATTTTGGTTATGTGTTGAGTCTCCCCTCTTGGTTCCTTGTCTTGGGGTGTATTTCCCATGGATTTCAAGCCTTATTATCATCAAAACATCATCATATTCTTCTCCAAAATCATCTTACACAATCACACACCATAAATTAGGAGACAAAGACAACACACTACCCGTTACGATGAATCAAAACAAGAGATAAGATAGGTTATTTTGCATTGATCTTTCACTTATTGTTTTAGCTGTACACTCACTAAAATTGAACTTTTATCACTACCAACAAGTTATTTAACTCATAATTACACATTAAAATCATTTGGAACACATTAAAAACAATAGAATCCAATAGAATCAACTAGACAAGCACCTAGCTCAACCTAGTAACGCTAGATTTTCGGGTTGAACTCTATTTGAAAGTTTTAGGTACAAACTTGTTTGGAATGCACTTTGAACATTGTAAACATATTCTTTGACACTTTGATACACATTTATCACATAATCAACCGATACATCATACAAATCATCCTCAAAACAAAGCTAAAAAGGCTAGGATGCATAAATACACCCAACATCACCACCCCACACTTAAAGCCTTGTTTGTCCTTGAACAACTCTTCAATATAAACATCATGAGCTGGAGACTCTACACTTATACTACATGCAAGAAACTCAAGCTAGTATAACCGTGACTACATAGATTGCAAGTTTCTACTTTAAGCATGTTACAAACACTATTGAAAGCTTGTGAAAACTACTCCAAAACATCCTAGACTCAAGAATTGACACACCTAGTTGGAACTCATGCTTATCATTCAATCAAGGACATCATACAAATCACCCACATTCATCAAACACATGCCCCTCACAACAAGAGAGTTACCCATAATCATTCAAAATTATATAATTCATAACATGGGTACAAGAATCAAATTACGCTCGCTCTCACAAGGAATTCAGAAGCTACACACAATGAACCATAAGTTTTCCCTTTGTGTAATGCTCCACTAATATTTGAATGTGAAGTATAGGATCAAATAGGTATTTTTCGGGTTGTAATGTAGGCTAAGGGACGGGTAGGAACTATTTTGGAATAGTTACTAACCTCTCTGAGAGCTTTAATACACTACATTATACATTTAAAACCAATCTCCAACAACCAAATTTCAGTTTTCATCCACCCATATCTTTTGTTTTTTCCCCCCATCTCTTTTAAGTATTTTTACAAACACTTGGTGGGCGTATTGTTTATTCCTTCAAGATCTAATTTTTCTCATTTTCTACAACCATGGGAATATTTCTAACACCATTTATATCACTATTACCTTGGGGTATCAATTTCACTTTTTTCTTCTTCAATTTCTCAAATTTTTTTTTTTTTATTAAAGCACTTAGGAGCTTTTTTGATCAAATTAAGGTCTATCAAAGAAGGGATTAGGCTACTTATGCGGCTACCAGAAAAGGCTAAATGATCAATGAGGTTTAACAAGGATAATGCACAAAGGGTAGGACAAATAGAAGGTATAAAACAAGGCTATCAAAGAAATTTCTAAATCATCTCCTAAACCCACACCCTTTATTTCTCTTTACACACACACTGAACAAGTTCTAGACAACACATGCAATAAGGAATATACAAAAACCTTACACGCACATGGCACATGCTCAACTCAATAGGATCATCATAGACTCCCAACCAAATAATAGCACGAATTCAAATTTAAGCCCAAAAATACAAGAGTCACATAAATGAGCCTAAGAGTCTCAAAAGTAGTAATTCACTTATTCCATATGCTTTTACAAATAAACCCACTTGCATCATGTAATCAAAAATAGCACCAAAAAGAATATCTTACACCAAAAAATTTTAAATTGAGCCCAAAATTTAGGAATTTCCCCACCCCAAACTTAAAAATCTACTTTGTCCCCAAAGTGAACTTAAAAGTAAAAGGTAGAAATACTCCCTGAGGCCTCTAGGCCTAGCTAGTAGTATATTTACACATAAATGAGATACATGGGACCCCACACTCTATTTTTGCCATGGCTCAAGTTTATGGTACTCAGACTTCCCATTAACCTGCGACTTAACCAAAAATAGAAACTACGTGAAATAAAAACTAAGAAACTAAAAAGAAAACATACCTACATAACTTGGGTCGCCTTCCAAATAGAGCCTGATTTAGTATCGCAGCATGACCCAACTAAGACTAAGTTGTTCTCTTTCCTTCTCTTCCTCATGCTTGGTCTCCATCTTCTTATTCTCTTCACCCCTCTTGGGTGTGAATTCTCATATGTAGCAAATTTCTCAACTTTAACTTTTTAGGATCATCAATTGGTATCAAATCAGGCTTAGGCAGTAGAATCTTAGTTTGCTTAATCAAGTAGTTCAAAGAGGTCTTTGGTGGACTAGCCACCCCACATGCATCCCTTCAATCACATTGATCATACACAAATCTTATATTGAGACATTAGTGTGGGTGCTTTATATATATATATATATATATATCAAATACCACCTCTTTATCATCTACCCTTATTTTTAGTGCGTCTTCTTTAACATCAATCAACATTTCTCCAGTTGCTAAGAATAGATTCCCCAAGATAATTGGTACTTGTTCGTCTGCCTTAAAATCAATAATAATAAAGTCAGCAAGGATAAAAAATTTACCAAACTTTATGAGGACATCCTCAATTATTCCTTCTGGATGTGCAATGGATCCGTCTGCTAATTGCAAAAACACCTTGGTCAATTTAGACTTTCCCAAGCCCAGTGTATCAAACAAGAATAGGGGCATCAGATTCACGCTAGCCCCTAAGTCACTGAATGTATGGACCACTTTACTCCCAATTTGGATAGGGAGAGTAAATTTTCCCGGATCTCTCAATTTCTTGGGAATTTTATGTTTCATTATAGCGTTACACTCTTCAGTGAGTGTTATTTCCCCCACATCCTAAAATTTCACCTTATTAGCAACCACATCCCTCAAGTACTTTGCGTACTTAGGCATACCCTGCAAAATATCTAACAAAGGTAAGTAAATGTGAAGCTTTCTGAATATATCAAAGAACTTCTTAAACATGGCATCCTCCTTCGCTTTAATTTGCCTCTGAGGAAAGGGTATGGCGGCACTTACTTCTTTTTTGGTTCAGCAACAACTGTCTCTTTCAAGTACTCAGACTTCCTTGACTTATCAGTAGCTTTTTTAGAAACCTATTGGGGAGTCAAATTTGCATCTACCCCCTTTATTGCCTTAAGAGGTTCTTCTTGAAGCTCTTCACTGCTCCTCAAGCTGATTGACATAACCTGCTTTGGATTCTATGTATCTTTTGGAAAATCGTCTTGTGGCCTAGTATTTAATGCTTTTTGTATCTGCCCCACTTGAATCTCCTAGCTTCTATGAGCTGCTTGCGAATTTTTCATGCCCGCAACTAATTATGTCTGACTAAATAGAAACTACTTCAACATCTCTTTCATATTGCTAGTTGACTAATTCATTTGGGCCTATGGCCATGGAATTTGTTGTTGTTATGAATTCCAAGGTTGAGTATGCCACTTCAAGTTGTAGGCGTTACCATTATTTGGTCTTTGATCATTGCCCACATACATCACCGATTCTAGATTAGAAGCACACAAAGCTGCTAAGTTACCACTATTACCACACACTTCACACCAACCTGTAGCTTGTTGAATGGCATTGATTGTGGCTACAAGTTGTAGAGCTCCCAATTTTAGCCTGTTGAACTGAGTGTTTATCATATTTTGCAATGCTGCAACTTAGGCTGATAAGGAAGTAAACTGGTCTACCTCCAGTACACACATAATTCTTTTCATGGAAATTTTATAATCTTAATTCCATTCAAAATTTTCTTGTACTATACAGTTCAATAATATGTACAGCTCATCATAAGTCAACTCCTGCGCTTACCCACCTGCGGCTGAATCTGACAAAATATTTGTATTGTGATCAAGTGCTTCCACAAAAGTATGAGCAAGTACCTCATTGGACTATTGGTGGTGTGGACAATCCCGAAGAAGGGACTTGAAACGTTCCCAAGCGTGATATAGATTTACATTAGGCTTCTGTTTGAAACTCACTATCTCACTGCGAAGTCTCACAGTCTTGCCTGATGGAATGAATTTAATGAGGAACTTTGTAGCTAAGTCGTCCCATAATGTGATTGAATTGGACGACTCCACATTCAACTACCTTTTAGCTTCCCCCAACAGTGAATAGGAAAAAAGTGTCAGCCTCACATAATTTGTACTTACCCCAGTCAGAATGAATATGTTAGTAAGCTCAATGAAAGTCTCCAGGTGAACTTGTCGATCCTCATGTGAAAGCTCTACAAATTTTCCACTACTGATTTGAAGTTGCTCCATGTGGTGCTTTAACTTGAAATTTCCCCTAATAGCCGATCTATGAATTGGGAAAGTCAAGTTCATCGGAAGTGGGACTGCCACTTCCCTAACTTTCCTGCGTGCTTGTTGCATCATTATGCATGATTATTTCATGTCTAGCCATGTGGATTAGAAGCCTCGAGTATAATAGTATTTAAATCCTAATTTTATTATAATGAGGTCTCAAAATGAGAATATGATGATATAGGTTATGCTTTGAGATGACCTCTTGTTTACATGTATGTATACCTATATATATATATATATATGTATACATATATATATATGTATATATATAGCTATATGAAACTATGATACTACCATATATCCCTTCCTTCGTTGTTTATGTCATTTAGTCATTTCTTCACCTTGTATATTACTATATATATTTTAATATTGCTCTTTATTCGTATATTGACCTAGGATATAGGGTATAGCATTAACATCTATTGAATGTAGCTAGACTAGGGTGGTTCACCCTGATACTTTCTTAGTATTATTATGTTAGACTCTTGGACATGAATAGGATATTTGTCCCTTATTATTCTCATTGACTTGTTATATGATTTCTTAACTCTTGTTTGTAGATTTTGTTTTGTTTATATGCTATGTATATCTTCTTTATCTTTGGAGCTCAGTTGGCAGTTGCCTACTGAGTACCATGTATTTAGTACTCATACTACATTTTTGCAGCCTGCAGATCATAGTACGGGTTATCATTGTTGATTTGTGCATTATGCGGAGCAGTCCTGGTTCAAATACTTAGTGTGAGCTTCTGACATTCAGAGCATTACTTATCTCTCTCTTATGTATTAGACTAGTCTCTAAGTTATATTTGGAGATAAGTTGTATCAATGTATATCTCTTGATATTTCACTTGTGTACTCTTTTTATATTAGAAGCTCTTGTGCTGATACCACACGGTTTTAGGATTCTTCTATGTATTGATCTTTATTTCATATATTCTGCATTCTTTTCCTTATATTATTGAGTATTCTGTTACTAGCCGTTCTGGACTACGAGTTGGCTTGCCTACTAGTGGGTTATGATAGGCGTCATCATGACCTGAGAAAATTGGGTCGTGAGAACTGAGCATAAAGATGAACTACTGAAATAAAATAATAAATGTAACCAAGTTCTTATAATACGAGTATATGGGAGATAGAATGCAGAGCACAAAAGTATGTGGTTGGTACTTTTGAAATATACTGAATATATGGGAGATATATGTAATATATATATATATATACACACATATATACAGACATCTGAAGTATATCATGTGAGGAGTAAAACATATGCATGAAATGTATGTAATGACTTAATTCACATTATGTAAATAGATTAAAATAGTAAAACATAGATATAAGGGATAAAGAATCATAACTAAACAAACTAGTGAGACATATTCACTTAGTTGCAAAACTGTTTTTTTTTTTGTGAGAGATTATCTTATGCTCATTTGAGAAATATGGAGTTCAAATTGTAACTCTTATTGGGAAGGTGTTTAATACTATGTCGTGGATAAAGAACTATGGTTTGGTGTGAATTCACTCGTGGACCTATTTTTGGGTCAAAAAGATGGGAAGTATCAACTGGAGAGACGTACCTTGATAACCGATGATGGCATGTAGTTTGAGTCTCGGAAGACGAGCTAAATAATACTTCTAAAACATTTCATATTGCTTATATTGTAGTAATTTATTATGAGGTAGACATAAAATAGTTTGTAAGTCTAAAAAGCAATTATGTATCTGTTTTTATCTCGTGTCAAAATGTAAAATTCCTTGATATTCATGTTAAGTCTAAGATCATAGGATTTAATCATCTCAAACAGTTTATATCAATTCAAAATCATATATAACATACTAATTTATAAAAATTTAGGTAAATTCATATCATAATAGCCAAATTTCACATTTGAAACTCAGAATTAGGAAATCATATAATTTTAAAGAATTAATAACCATGAGAAACACGAAAATATTAGAATGACGCAAAAATTGTAAGGTCGGTATAAACCCTAGAAATTTGAATTCTAGAAAATCCATGTTTGGAAACTGAAATTAGAGACAAAGGGATGAAAGGAAGCCCTTGTTGAATTTTCACATACTTGAAAGAAGAAGATTCTCAAAGAAATTCTACAACTTGGGAGCCTTAGAGTTAAGGGTTTGAGAAACCCCTCTCTTATACTATTCTATCTTGGGAGAAGGAAAAAAGAATTTGGGAGATTTTATCGATGTTTTTCTAAAAATAACTCTTAATGGGTGAATAAAGTCATGGGAAGAGGTTTAGGGGTAAATAAAGAACCATACTACCCCTTAATCTATTCAAAAGTGTAGAAAAATCCCGTCTGATGAATCAGGTGTCGAACTGTCAACCCCTTGATGAAACATCATCCAAACTATCAACTTTTTGTTTAATATTGATCTTACTGGTCAGGATTGGATGTTCACTTTGATGGCTCATCACCCAAGTGACGGTTGACTTGATGGATCCTCGTCCAAGTGACGATTCATCACTTCAGCCGTAACTCTTTGGCAAATGTACACCCTTTGATAAAATAAGCATAATTTTTTACTACAGTATCTGATGGATGAATAGTTGTCACCGTTGAAAATAATACTCATAGATCTTTCATTTGGTGGGTTGTGAGATACAAAACTATTTATATATTAGGAGTTATGATCTTTTGACATTAACCTTAGTAAGATATTACATGAAAAATTCAATCGATAAAGAAGATTTCTACATAACTTTGTGCTAGAGGTTCTTTATGACCTTAATTCATATCCAAATCTCTTCTCACACTATCAAATTTGATCATAACATCTATCTAAAATTTGAAGTCATCAAATTTGGTTCTATGGACATTCAAAGAATGGCTCAGATCATAGCTAAGAAATTTAGGGTGTTACAATATCTCCCCCTTGAGATCATTCATCCTCAAATGAATATTAAGATTAGACTTTAAAAAATAGAGGTACTAATATGAAACTGAATCATAAAATTAATTGTGCATCATAGCTGAAATCAATTTTGGATAAAGTTCTGACTTAGTTGAGACACATGGAACATGAACACATATGTAAGAATTGTTTAGAATGTACATGAAACCATAAGATAGCAATGTTAGTAGGTAAATCTATACCTTCTGTTGAATTGATGTTAAGAGTGAGAAAATATGGATACTTGGCCATCATGTCTGCGTATAAAGATATAGCTAGGTTGAAGATAAAATTGAGTATCCATCATAGTTGGATTTGGTTTAGACTATGAGTAATGATTCAGCAGAATTACACATGGCACACGTGCATATAAGGAATCACCTATAATAGGTATAGAGATTAAGCTTAGGAGAGTAATACAAGAATGAATAAGGTGAAACTAATGGAACTTTTTATCTGATTCTTGAAACTTTCTTGTTAGGCTATATCGAACCAATTCATATTGAGAGTTTAGAACTAAAATGAAGCATTCATGATACAAACAAAAACATAGAACTGTGAAGTGATAAATAAAGGAATGAAATTTCTATGCGTCAATGATAAAGGAACATTCGTTTCCTCAGATGCTCCCTATCATAATTTCTAATGATATTTAGGGCAAAGAATTTCAAGCATGATCTAAGTAAGGCATTTAAATAAGGAGTCCTAACATGGATTGATCATCCAGTCTACAGATATAGGTTCATATAATAGAGATGGCATAGACTTGAACATAATACATTCTTAGGCTAAAACTATATTGCATGGAAATGGGTATCTAGCACCGAAAATAATAATAGTATTACTATGCCTTAACTAAAACCACTGCTAACTTTTAATCTTAATAATGCTTCCCAAATATGCTCCTTCTTAAGAAACACTGAACTTCACGGGCTTCAACTTTAAGTTGTTTTGAGGCCAATTTACTTAAGGCTGCTAAAGGCTAAGTCTAACTGCATGATCTTACTCTATTTAAGCCTAACTTAGAGGTACAAAGTGCTATCTATAAGGTAAACATGATAGTCTCAACCAGGGGGCACTGAAGTCTATATCTACTAGAAGTTATCACTCTCAAAATAAATTTCTCTTGGTTATCAACTCTGATCAACCTTAAGTTATACCCAAGAAGTCACTAGTGCATCATACAATCATCCATGTTCTGTCAATACACGCTACACCACTTCTTGGACTTTTAGTTAACTGACTCATTTAAGATTTTTTTCCTATCTGTCTAACACCTCTATCAATGATAATTTCATGAAGTACCACAAAAAGACCTACCAAAACTTCTCAACTAACTATTTTATTTAGTGGATCTTTGTCTTAAACTAGCTCCACACTTATAACCTTAAATTGAACAATGTACACTAGGATTCTCCATACTAAGGAACATCTACTCTCTTCCATCAAAAACATTATTGTCGCTTTCATCACCAGAGTCTTAGCATAAAGAGGGTCATTAAAGGACTAAAACATGAAGTTATAAAATAAGTTGGATGTTGTGACATCATAACTCAAAGGTTTTCATAATTTTGACACTCAACTTGGGCTTGAGAAGAAATAATAATTGGCACAAGCCTACTCAAGAAGTCTAATTTGAAAACATACACGACATAGTGTGATTTTTACTTGTCGTTAAGGGTGTATCATGAGTACATGGGGCTAAGTATACTAAGAAATCATGGATGATTAGATTTTGATAGTATATGGCTTGCGAACCCTCCATGTGTCTTGTCCTAGAAGCTTATGCTTGAAAGGTGCATATGAGGTGACATTGAGATATTACATTATTATCATTCCTTGGCATTGAATCACTTGCATTGTATTGTATTCTTTTGTATGATTGATACTGCATTTGATTATTTTCTTTTGTATTATATTATCATGACAGAATCTTCTTTGTGATATTGTGCATTTTTCATCTCATATTACTATATTGCATTGCATTATATCTTCTCTGGGATAATTTGGGGATTGAGATATTATTAGACATGGGATATTATTTATGGCTTGATCTGTGAAGACTGTGGTGTTACATCTAGAGTTTTGCAGGAAATGTACCTCCTCAACCTTAGCCAAAATTATTGGTTTGGGATGGTGAGTGATTATCATATACCGTGTTGGTAAGATTCTTTTTTAATACGACTTATCTTTGTTGTCATTGATCTGAAACTTGTATTTGTCTACATTAAATGCACTAATTTAATTATGTTGATAAATGTGCTATCTATGTGGTTAGGCTAGAACCTTTCTGAGTGCAGATTTATTTGAGGTAATTTGTATGGTTAGTGTGGTGGTTCTTGAAATTACAATTGACTAGGGTCAATTTTTGACGATGCTTGTTGAATACATGTGTTTCGTACTTACCCTTATTTTTTTTCCTTTTCTACATTCTATGCAGGTTTTATTCAAGTAGCAGAGCATAGGTTATGTTCTCTCAACATCTGACTTTTAGATTTCGAGGCAGCGACTAACATGTCTCAAAGCTTACTTGGATCTCTCCTTATTTCATCTTATGTTTTATTCGTATTTAAGATACTTTAAATTATTTTATCATATTTTGTTTAGATGCTTGTACTAGTGATAACCAGACCTATATGTATCACTGAGATTGTATTTCTTTCTATACCATTTGGAATTATTTCATTCTTCTTCTGCTCCTAATTTAATTTGATTAGTGAGTTAGGATTGAGATAGGCGTACCTATACCAAAGGGTGTGACAGATGTCATCACATACTCTATTTGGGTTGTGACAACTTTGCTCTATGGCAAAAGTTGTCTTATTCTTTGTCTTTGTTCAATATCGAAGCTCTTGTACATGTCTAGACTAGGTCCTTTTGAGTTATTTTATTGTTAAGTTATTTACTTATATAAGTCTCAAATATTATAAAAATATTTGGTATAGAGATGAAATTGCTTACATATAAAGAGGCTGTTCTCTCTTTCACCAAAAAACAAAAGAGGTTGTTAATTGAATTCCCATAATTAGTTGTTTGGGTGGTAAGATTTCTCATATTTGGATCGTGACGATTTTGCATATTCCATATTTTCGGTAGATATTTAGAACTTGCCCAGTATGTATACAAAGTTAAACAAATTGTTGATTTATAGGATGTGATTAAGACAATTCTTTTTTAAGTCAGTGTTTTACTATATTTTTGTCTGTCATTTCACTATCTATAGTAAGCCCCGTTGATTCTTTTTAGCCAATTTCTCGAAAGTCACTTAATTAACATATTTGTTGATAAACCTCGTATAAACTTGATCCTGAAAGTCCCTTGTGCTCTTTAAAGTTAAACTTTAAAAGTAGAGGGGAGAGGGTAGTGAATCAATGAGAATTGGTGTAGAAATAAATTAAAGAAAGTTAAAATGATGTCCACTTATATATAAGAAGTTAGTCATCATAGTCAGTTGAGGAAAAAGAAAGAAGAAAAATTCAAAAATATAGAGTTGAGAAATTGATCCTTGCTAACAATGTATAAAAATGGGACGACGTGGAGGTATAAAAGGGAAGTACAAAGAAAAGGTGAAATTGGGAATACATAAAAAGCATAAAAGATTGAAGTAAAAGTTTTAAAAGTGCAGAAGTAGTCATTATTCAGGCATAATAATTTCCACTCATCCGTTAACAGTATTAAAACCTTGAAAGACCTTTTAATCCAACATTGTCATCGCTTTTGTTAATAGAGTATGATATTAAGGCCAAGCCTTTGGTATATCTTGTATGCATATGAATAATATTGTGATAGTGACATTGTTTCATTTATATGTTTTGAAAATTGTGATAAATTGTGAATGTACGAGGCAAAATCTCTTTTAAAAAGTGGCATCACATTGGTGACGTAAACTTAGCGATCTATTCTATTTCTTTGCTTGATATAGAATTATTTTGTGTTGAATAGTTTGTTCGAGAGGCTATATCGTCTTAATAGAATTGTCTTGATTTGACGTGTTCAATGCACTTTGTATGAGAGTTGGCTGTATGCTTAAAGTGTCTTGGTGATCTAGGAGAAACTAACCTATTGATCTTGAGTAGTGAAATAGATGTTAAGCTTAAAGTGTTTAGTGGTTCAAGAACAAACAAAGGTTAATGTGTGAGCTAGGTGACAATGTGAGGCATATTTCCAGTCTTTTTAATCATGTTTTGCCCATTTATATTCTACGTTGAGGATAATCTATCTTAATACTCTTGATTTATACCGATTTTCATATTTTAGCACTTATATAAGTTATTTTATGCAATGCAAATAAAAATGCTCAAAAATCGATCAAGTATAAAATTTACAGAGGTAAAACAAGAAAGCTCGCAAAAGTTTAGATCCAAAAGGTAAAATTCCAAAGCAAAGTAGAGGACATGCAAGAAGAAACCTATAGCAAGGCATAGTGTCACGGGCTCATTCTTCGACGTGTCAGCGGCACACAATTTTTCCCGTGCGGCGCCCATGGTTCCCCCAACTATGGGCCAGCCTTCCTCATTTCCCAGGTCTTTAGCACGATCCTGTGCCTGTGGGAAGCTCGCCTCAGAGGCTTGCCCCCTTTGGTGTCGCTCCTTCAATATGTCGGCTGACATGGCCAACATATAAGCAACTCTTCTTGCGCACCTTTAATCCGTGGATCTCATCCATATGCGCACCTGGGGGTGGCTACGGACATACTCGTCCCTTGCCTTGGCCTGAGCATTGCCATCGCATGCACAGTCCTATCCTCAAGCTTGACATCGCCTCATGCATGTGCACTTGGCCTTTGCTTCACCCGAGTAGGGTAACCCTCAATCCTTGGCCTTTATCTCAAGCGTCTTTCTTAGATATGCCCTCTCATGTCTTATGGCATAGCCAAACATAGCCCAC
>NC_061112.1:26373352-26433158 GCF_002878395.1 Capsicum annuum | reverse complement strand
CAGCATATTCCCTCAGCACATGCCGCCTGCATAGCTGACAAGGTTGCGGCCTAGTTGGCACGCACAATCCTGGCGAGTGACAGGCCCCAAAACTTTGGGGCATCACACCCTCACACACCTGAAGTAGTCATTGTCCTCAATGACATGCAACACCGACGACAACCCGAAGTCTGCACCCCTTGGGGATTTACATCGCGGCCCCCAAATCCTTGTGTGTGGGAACTCTTGCGAGCTCCTTCTTAAAAATGGAGTCAGGCCCCTTGCCCTTCTCCCCCTAGTTTTATCCAAGTGTTCACTCCGCACTTCTGCTTGGACGGTGTCTCCACACCTGCACCCTCTGGTGACTAACTTTGCGGTGACCTTAAGTCATATCCGCACCATGCTCCTCACGGCCTTCATCTTGTCTGTGAATCTGTTTCTACCCTGGCGATCCTACTAGCCCATCCATACCTGGCATGTCTAGCCCTTCGATCCTTTGCCTCTGGTAGACAACTATCTTCCCTCCTGGACTTCTGCCTTTTAAGCACAACGTAGCTAGGTAGGTATCCCTCGATGTGGCATCTTTGCCAACCATACCCTTATGGTCCTTATCTTCTTTCCTCGAGCGACATCACTGGCGGTAGCCTAACTTACGAACTTTGTCCTAATCATCATTCACAACAGCCTTTGGAAACCCATGCTTCACCATGGCACCTTTTGGCATCTCGTGTGCTCTGCGCCCATAGGCACCTCACACTCTCTTGGGACGTACCCTTTGGCAAGTACTTCTTGTCTCAAAGTACCGGCATCTGCGCACTACTCTGTGAATTAGATACTTCGTTCAAAACTCTCTTTTTCCCTTCGCAGTCCTTCGATGTTCGGGGTACCCTCGTACCTATAGCCTATGGCGAGAACTCCCTTGGTTCACCCATCTGCGGCCTCCGACCCGCTCTTCTACTCTTGGAAAGAACCCATCCTCGAACTTCGAATCCAATTCATTTTCAACGCTTTAGCTAATCCTACTTTGACGACTTTCCTTACCTATAGTACTTTGGCACAACACCTCTCCATGAAATGGTTTGATTTATGCGCGCTGCTCACACACCTGATGGCTTTACCTCCACCTGACTTTAACGCCCATTTTCCCGCAAAGAAGCCTGCACTCAGGTCCTTCTTTACGTTGTCGCGGCCCAATCGTCCACTTGGTGCTAGCCTGGTTCTTGCTTGGCATATCACTCTCTGCAACTGCAAGCTCTGCTTGCCCATGCCGTAGGCTTCACTGCCCACTCATCCTGTATGGCTCTCTTCTGTAGGGACTCTCCTGCCACTCCTCGCAACCCATTGGATGGCTAGGTTTAGGGACTCTCCTGCCACTCTTCGCAGCCCATTAGGTGGCTAGGTTGTCGTTCCAACCTCGAGTTCAACTTTCTTTAGACGGACCCCTTCACGCGCCCTCGACAAAGCTCAAGTCCAACCTTCTTGGTGGACCCTCAACTTGATGCCTTAATTGCATCCATGGAAAGACCTAAGCATGATCAAGCCCAATGTTCATAGTCTACGACTTCAACTCTCTTGGAACATGGTTGCACGACCTGGCAGACATGGCTCATCCTCTTGACCATCCGACTTATCGGCATATCCCCTTCTTTAACTCAGCCTAGACTCTTTCATAGCTGACAACCCTGGATCATCGCTTTGCATGAACAAGCTACTTGACTGACAAGCTTCTGAAGTACTTCTCCAACCTTGCTTGACGTCCTTGTCAAGTCCATGCTCTCTTCTGACCATAGTTGCCAACATACCGCTAACAGAGTTTCTGACGAACTGACGGTTCCCCACAATCAAGGACATTTGAGCACCAGCTATCCGATTGTCCAACTTTGTGGTTCCACTCAAACAGCATCGCACGATGACCACACCTATTGGCCCAACGTGCCTCTATGGAATCCCTCTGCATACGGTACCCACTGATTTGAAGTCATCCCTTGAAGGTTTCTCAATCACTCTCGGGTGCTTCAAAGATAAATCGACCCACACAGACGAAGGCGGAATCAACGGCTGTGACATGGCATGATTCTGAAATGATGGGCCTTGGTTGACATAGCTAACTCGAGCGTCTCAACATACAACCAATTCCCTTTACAAGGTAGCATCGTCTTAAACGATCTTCATGAGCACGACAAATGTCAATCTATGCTTTGACGTGATCGCTGCAATGACATTCACAATCTGCTCTCAATTCTATGCTCTGATACCACTTGTCACGGGCTCATTCTTCGACGTGTCAGCGGCACACAATTTTGCCCGTGTGGCGCCCATGGTTCCCCCAACTATGGGCCAGCCTTCCTCATTTCCCAGGTCTTTAGCACGATCCTGTGCCTATGGGAAGCTCGCCTCAGAGGCTTGCCCCCTTTGGTGCCGCTCCTTCAATATGTCGGCTGACATGGCCAACATATAAGCAACTCTTCTGGCGCACCTTTAATCCGTGGATCTGGTGTAACGCCCCAAAGTTTTGGGGCCTATCACTCGCCAGGATTGTGCGTGCTAACTAGGCCGCAACCTTGTCAGCTATGCAGGCGGCATGTGCTGAGGGAATATGCTGAAGTCGAAGGTGAGGCAAAGGGGAATAACATGAGGCAACAAGCATCTATATACGTTGCATGACATGTCCTAAGAGTGCCAATGTGATTTGGAGAGGGCTTGGTGTGAGCCCAAGGGGGCGGAGGCATGGTGAGGATCGTGTGCGGTGTTCGATGTCAGCGCGGCGCCATTTTGAGCTACAAGTGGAATCTAAGGATTCCGGTTTAGAGAGTTAATATTGATGGTACCTTATGTATGCTTACCAAATTTGGGGTCATTTGGAGTCCGTTTGGATAGGGGCTTGACATGGCCAAAGTCCAGTGGCATTGTCATAATTTACTGATTGGTCCGAAGGCCATAACTCATTCCATGTGTATGGGAATGGGGTAAAACTTCATGGAGGTGTGAAGGAAGTCAAGAGAAAGGAGTACGAACAAACGGCACCCAATTTGAAGGTCGAATGAATGATCTAAGCCCCAGTATGATTCTCAGGCAAAATGATGTCTAGTGGCGGACATTGGGATTATTTATTTTAAGCATATATAAGGGGGGTATGAATGGTGACAGCCTACCAGCCTCCCCCGGGTGTGTCGACAGATGGCCACCCTAAGTGTGCTGCCTTGAGGGACAACCTCAAGGGCCTGCCTTGGCATGTCAAAGGAATGCGCAAGGTACTTATAGGGCTCGGGAACCCTATGGGCAATGCAAGGTCGGGTGGACTAGCGTTGGGCATCGGAAAAGGCTAGAGGTTGGCTATATGAACCAACAAGCCCCGTGGGCTATCTAAATGATGGAAGGATGCCTCTAAGCCAATAGAGCAATCGAGATACTCTCCCCAAGAGATTCGTGAGCTAACTTGTGAGCTTGGTCAAGGTTCAGCCAAGAGAGCAAGGGTCCGTTGGCCTAGACGCGCAGTTGTGGGGCGACACTGTGCTACGGAAGCTAGATACAAGTTGTGTGGGCTATGTTTGGCTATGCCATAAGACATGAGAGGGCATATCTAAGAAAGACGCTTGAGATAAAGGCCAAGGATTGAGGGTTGCCCTACTCGGGCGAAGCAAACGCCAACTGCACATGCATGAGGCGATGTCAAGCTTGAGGATAGGACTGTGCATGCGATGGCAATGCTCAGGCCAAGGCAAGGGACGAGTATGTCCGTAGCCACCCCCACGAGCGCATATGGATGAGATCCACGGATTAAAGGTGCGCCAGAAGAGTTGCTTATACGTTGGCCATGCCAGCCGACATATTGAAGGAGCGGCACCAAAGGGGGCAAGCCTCTGAGGCGAGCTTCCCACAGGCACAGGATCATGCTAAAGACCTGGGAAATGAGGAAGGCTGGCCCATAGTTGGGGGAACCATGGGCGCCGCACGGGCAAAATTGTGTGCCGCTGACACGTCGAAGAATGAGCCCGTGACAAGAAGGCAGCCCGATTGTTTTTCAAAGCCAAGGAGGCAGCCCGATTGTTTCTCAAAGACGTAGTGAAACTTTGGGGCGTGCCCAGGCACATCATTAGTGATCGAGACCCGTGATTCATAGGGGCATTTTGGAAGGAGCTATTCAGTTTGTTGGGGTCGGAGCTGCACTTTTCGACCAGCTTCCATCCCCAAACCGACGGGCAAACGGAACGAGTAAATGGATTACTCAAGTGCTATTTGAGGCACTTTGTTAGTGCCAATCAAAGGGACTGGTCACGGTTGCTCGACACGGCCAAATTCTCATACAATTTGCAACGGAGTGAGTCCACGGGTCGTAGTCCATTCGAGCTTGCAACGGGACAGCAACCAAACACTCCACAATCCTTACCGGTCAACGCCGGAATGAGGAATCCGGGTGCTTATCATATGGCAAAGGCTTGGGAGGAACAAGTCGATATGGCAAGGTCGTATCTTGATAAAGCAGCCCGCAAAATGAAGAAATTTGCTGACCGCAGCCGCCGTCTAGTCCACTACCAAATTGGAGACAAAGTGATGGTCAAGCTCAATCCGAGGCAATTCAAGTCATTGAGGAGCGTCAATCAAAGTTTGATCCGAAGGTACGAGGGTCCGTTCGAGATTGTTGCCAAGGTCGGCAAAATTTCATATAAGTTGGACATGCCATCACATTTAAAGATTTATCCCGTCTTCCATGCAAGCAAATTAAAGCCGTATTTCAAAGACAAGGAAGACGTGGAGCGGGGTAAGTCTAGTCGGGCCCAAATCTTCATGACATCGGCTGCCACGGATAAACAAATCGAGGACATAACTGATCATCAATTGGTCCGAGAAAAAGGTTGGGGCAATTCAAGTACCCAATTCTTAGTCCATTGGAAGGGGCAATCACCCGAGGAGGCATCGTGGGAGAAATACGAAGACTTGTGGCCGTTCAAGGAGAAGGTCCACAAATACTTGCAGCTATGTGGCGCCGCGGTCGTCGCCAAATTAGGTGGGGGAGAGTGTGACGCACCGCGTCACTACCCATTAAAGTCATCCCGTTTTGGGCACAATTTCGAGCATTTCGGACACATTTCGGAGCCCGGCGGGGCTTCCACAACATCTCGGGACAGGGCCAACGTGGGGGCATCTTTGGGAGGTCAAAATACAAGCTCGGGTCAACATTTATGGGGCTTTGAAGCCTTGACCAGCTGGGCAGTGACTGCCCCACAAAATAAGCATACTAGACAAAGGCCTTTCTAATAGTTCATGGCTTGTATGCCCAAATGGGGTAATGTTGACTAGCATTAATTATATCCCTTGACTAAGGGGCATTATATATAGCTTGTAAGCCCTCTTGGGCAGATCATACTCTTGTTTTTACTCAAGAAATATAATCAGAAAATTGGCTCTTCGGGCCTTCCAAAACCGAGTGTCTTTCTTGCTATTTTCCCTTTCGAGTTTGTGTGTGTTCAAAGGTTCTTGGGGATGAATTTAGGGCGGTTTAGGACTGAAGTTTAGCCTCGATATCGTGAGTGTTAAGCTATCCACACGCGGCTAAAATTAGGCCCGTGACAAAGTGGCACACAATTTTGCCCGTGCGGCGCCCATGGTTCCCCCAACTATGGGCTAGCCTTCCTCATTTCCCAGGTCTTTAGCACGATCCTGTGCCTGTGGGAAGCTCGCCTCAGAGGCTTGCCCCCTTTGGTGCCGCTCCTTCAATATGTGGGCTGACATGGCCAACGTATAAGCAACTCTTCTGGCGCACCTTTAATCCGTGGATCTCATCCATATACGCTCCTGGGGGTGGCTACGGACATACTCGTCCCTTGCCTTGGCCTAAGCATTGCCATCGCATGCACAATCCTATCCTCAAGCTTGACATCGCCTCATGTATGTGCACTTGGCCTTTGCTTCGCCCGAGTAGGGCAACCCTCAATCCTTAGCCTTTATCTCAAGCGTCTTTCTTAGATATGCCCTCTCATGTCTTATGGCATAGCCAAACATAGCCCACGCAACTTGTATCTAGCTTCCGTAGCACAGTGTCGCCCCACAACTGCGCGTCTAGGCCAACGGACCCTTGCTCTCTTGGCTGAACCTTGACCAAGCTCACAAGTTAGCTCACGAGTCTCTTGGGGAGAGTATCTCGATTGCTCTATCGGCTTGGAGGCATCCTTCCATCATTTAGACAGCCCACGGGGCTTGTCAGTTCATATAGCCAACCTCTAGCCTTTTTCGACGCCCAACGCTAGTCCACCCGACCTTGCGTTGCCCATAGGGTTCCCGAGCCCTATGAGTACCTTGCGCATTCCTTTGACATGCCAAGGCAGGCCCTTGAGGTTATCCCTCAAGGCAGCACACTTGGGGTGGCCATCTGTCGACACACCCGGGGGAGGCTGGTAAGCTGTCACCATTCATAGCCCCCTTATATATGCTTAAAATAAATAATCCCAATGTCCGCCACTAGACATTATTTTGCCCAAGAATCATACTGGGGCTTAGATCATTCATCCGACCTTCAAATTGGGTGCCGTTTGTTCCTACTCCTTTCTCTTGACTTCCTTCACACCTCCATGAAGTTTCACCCCATTCCCATACATATGGAATGAGTTATGGCCTTCGGACCAATCAGCAAATTACGACAATGCCATTGGACTTTGGCCAAGTCAAACCCCTATCCAAACGGACTCCAAATGACCCCAAATTTGGTAAGCATACATAAGGTACCATCAATATTAACTCTCTAAACCGGAATCCTTAGATTCCACTTGTAGCTCAAAATGGCGCCGCGCTGATATCGAGCACCGCACACGATCCTCACCATGCCTCCGCCCCCTTGGGCTCACACCAAGCCCTCTCCAAATCACATTGGCACTCTTAGGACATGTCATGCAACGTATATAGATTCTTGTTGCCTCATGTTATGCCCCTTTGCCTCACCTTCGACTTCAGCATATTCCCTCAGCACATGCCGCCTGCATAGCTGACAAGGTTGCGGCCTAGTTGGCACGCACAATCCTGGCGAGTGACAGGCCCCAAAACTTTGGGGCGTCACAATAGGACCTCACTAAGCCCAGAGAGAGATAGAGGTTCTCGCAAGGGGAGGCAGTGTAATCTTGGTCAAAGTTATGGCCTTTCCTAGTCCAACGTGGTCGGCCTCGGGGGTTATTTTAAATATTGTAAATACTCAATACTTATTCATTTTTAGTACAGGAAGGTCATTGTGGAGGTACATAGGAAGATCAAAAATTAAATTCTCTAGGGTTTACTTCTTTATCTCCTCCATTAACATTATTTCTTATTCATACTTATTAAAGCTTTGTAATCAGATATTGAGCGGCTAAAGTCCTCTCCTAAGGTTATGACTACAGAACGAACGTCATATTAGATATATAAATTGTTATTGCGCAATTTTACCATCCATGTTTTATTCTCTTAATCTTACACTTACTATTTCGCTGTGCTTAGCTACTAATAGGATAAATATATAGATAATTTTTAGTAGAACTCAAGAGAAGAAAACTAGAAATAGTATGTGGGTTAAGGGAAGTAGGGTTCGTTTACAGATGGATAAGCGGCTAAGATGAAAACATACCTAGTATGCCCTACTAGGCTCAAATACAGGAAGGCGTACAAATGCATTTGGATTAGTTCAACTATTTCCTATGAACGATGTAGTTAGAAAGCTAATTTTGATAGAGAGTTAGGAGGCTTGAGAAATCATGACCATAATATTAACCCCATACTCAGTGAACAAAATGACGCTTAATTACTCTTATCAACAGTAAATAGATGGGATTACGTATGCACCATAATCCTAGGTCTTAAATTCTTCAACTTCTACAGTATTTATTCTTACATGCTTTAGTATAAAAGTAATATAATTAATAACCAACCAAACCTTAAGATTTCATAGCTTGAGTAAATAATTAGAATTAGTTCAATTTAGTAAATAATTAAGTATAAATCTCCATTAATTCGACATCTGATTGCTTGCAATCACAATATTACTCTTCCGACTGTATGCACTACCGTCTGCAATTAGAAGTAACAATAAGCACAATTATCTTCCTCTTTCCATTCAATAAGGATAAAGCGCCTTGGTAAAATGAACTTCTATTCAAATTTTCTGTTCTCCTCATTTTCCTATTTACACCGCAACACCTCAACTTAAAACCCAACAAAAATATGGATATGTTTTGAAACCTCGGAGGGCTCTATTTCTTCATCCATCGAAGCAGTAATAATAATAGCCACTTGAAAATGAAAATGACATACATAAATACCAATGATCCAAATTTTTTACATCTCAAATTAGCAAATCACAGTATAAAATAACAAAACAAAAAATTAGAATACAACCAACAATAATAAGAAGGTCAAACGGAAAGCTATATCAACATACATTTTATTTTCACAGTAACTCACTATTACAAAGAAATATAAGACCATTTGGACGGATAAGTACCAATGGTTATAACAGAAAACTTCAACGAAGCATTATTTTATTTATATTAATAGATATGATTATGTGTAGTTTTTATTAGGAAAAGACTCTCAGACACCGCATGCAAGCACAAAGAATGTATGTTATTACTTCTTCTCCCGGATGTGTACCTTTTTTATTATCAATCCTCCTTTCCATTTTCCACTCCAAACTTCATAGAGCCCAAAACAAAGCTTGCTTTCAGATTCAGAAACAGCTGTATCAATGGTAAGATTGTTTGGTACGCAATATGTTCCAGTTGATTCATCAATGGCCTCTTTTGTCAAATAAATTTTCTTCCATTTGTTTTTTGATCCCCATTTGACCATAAAATAGAGGGGTAACTCGTTAAAGCCAAATGCATCTGGTGTCAATTTCAGCTCGAACTCAACTTCATATGTTGTGTTTAGCTTTACTTTGTCACACCACCCTGTTACCTCTAGCCAACTTACTTGTACAAGTTCTGCTTGGTCTAATTCCCTGTTCATCACCAAATCCAACACTAGATCAGAAGGAGATCTAACCTGTTTATAAGTATAATTTTCACAAGGTGATTTAAAAATTCATGTTAATAACAAAAGCAATTATTCTTAACTTATTTACAGGTATAATTTTTCGAGGAACTCCCTTCCTTCCCACTAGTTCCATCCCTCTCGCCTATGATATACCATTTCGGAATTTTGGAGTAGGGGCACATTCACAAGTTGGACTACTCAATCTCCAAAATAAATCACTTTTCAAATAGTTTGTTACCACCTAATCTATTCAGTCTGCTAATAACAATGTGTAGAAAGTGACATATATATGCTTACTCTTTTGGTAATTTCCAGTATCGTCCATCCTTTCCCCAAATGATATTAAGGGCTGCAGGATAAATTGTGAACTGCAAAAATGGCAATTTAATATGTTAAAAGATTACATTGATTTAGTTTTGACTAGACTAAGTTTGAAAGAAAAGAATCAAGAGAAAAATGAAGATCAAATTAAACCTACCCCATGATCTGCCGGATAAACTTTATGAGTTCCTTCGTAGTGTGAGTTTGAATCCATGTAGAAGCTATATATGTAGAACGTACGTCTTGCTAATTTATAAAGATTTAGCACATTGAGTGTATAATTTGCCTGCAACCACGTATATATAAGATAGGCAGGAAGCTAGAGTCGGCTCGGCAAGGGTTAACTTTTTTAAGTGAAATGCCAGCGTCTCTCCACGTAAGAAAAAGGAATATGTAATCCGACCAAAGAATAAGATGAAATGAAATAGCCAGAATCTTTCAAACATTTAAGTAAAGATCTCTGATTTTATCCCATAGAAATAAACAGACTGACTTATCTGGTGTGGGTCGGGATTAGTTAGGTCGGTTTATTTGGAATACCAAAAGGTTAAAGAAAAGAATATGGAATCAAATAAAGGTAAGACATGGAAAGGGAAATTCTTCTTTTTTTTTCGCTTGAATTGAAAGCTTCACTTCATATTCTCACACGCTAAGCATCATATCTGTACGTACCAGTCAATCCTCCTTTTATTTTCTTTCACTTGGTTTGTGGTTAACCAATTAGTGATCGAGCAAGGAAGCAAAAGGTACATTACAATTGTTATCCATATGTTTGTACCAAAAAATTACTCCCTTCCTTTAAATTTGTCTATGTAATTTTTATTTTACATTGAATTTAAGAAAATAAATAGTATTTTTAAATTTTATGCTTTTAAATTAAAGTTATATAAAATGTACAATTTTAAATATTTCATATAAAAAAATTGATATTAAAAAGTTGTCAAAAAATGAAAAGAAATATTTTCTGTTTAAAATAGACGAAGTTAGCATTTGTCAATAGATTGTCAAATATTTTTGAAAAATTAATTTTGTTTGAGTTTAATCATTTGTTTGGCCATAATTTTTGGGATACATATGTCATCCTTTTTAAAAAATAAAATAAAACATGACCTATATACATAAATTTTAGAAACTATTAAAATAATTCATAAGTTTGACACAAAATTATCATTTTTATAATAAACTAGATAATATATTATTCAAAAATCATAACATAGTATTTTAATAGAACTATTAATAATACAACTATCAACTATTATAATTTGTCAATTACAATTAGTTACGTAAGTCAATCGATCGAGAAAGATTCATAATAACAATGGTAGTAACTAGCTAGGTAGTCTTCAATATAATCTTTTCATATTTTACGAACAATGTTTATAATAAGTACCTGCTTTATGAGGGATAGCGATAGATAGAATTATAGTTAGAGTCATAATTGATGAGCCTTTTTAAATTAATTACAAAAGTTTGGGTGTAAACGGTAGAAATGACTCACATAGTGGGTAACTTTGCTTTTTGATCCCCGTAAGAAAAGTCATATAAAATTATTTTTTCTTTTTTTTTTATGCATAGAATAAATATTTATTTGTCCCTCTATATTTGAAGTATTTTTAAACAGCTCTACATATTTTTATAGCTTTCAACTTCTATTTTTTTCTCTTTTTTTTAATATTAATTTAATTTTTATATTTTATTTTTATTTTTTCTCGACCTTTACCTTTTTCCATTTCTCCTCTCAACTTCAATATTTTTCTTTTTTTCCTTTTCTCTTTTTTATTTTTTTAATTTTTTTGAAATGATTTTTATTCATTTTTTTCTTTTTCCTCAAATTTTATTATTTTTCTTTTCATCCCTTTCAAACAATAAGTTTGGCTCAATGGGCAAGATTTAATACTACTATATTGTATCTTGATTTATTACACATTTTATAACTCTTGCATTAGAGACAAGATAGCCCAAAAACTTTCAAAAACATAAGTTACATTCCATGAATAGGAGTTGACACTATCACAATGTGTCTTGATTTATGAAATTTTCTATAACTCTTGCCTCAGAGGAAAGACTCATCCCAGAGACTTTAAAACAACAAGTTACGTTTTATGGGTAAGAGTTGACACCAGCACACTGTGCCTTGATTTATGAAATATTTTGTAAGACCCCTTAAAATTTTGATGATTTTATTTTGGACCCTCTCACATGCGTAATGTCAATTTTTGACTTGAATTATGTTTAGGAATGTTAATAGGATATTTGGGAAAAGTTTCAAATTTTTTGAAGGGGATTCAGGGTTATTTTGAGACCTCGAGGCAGTGAGGATCCATGCTAAGATTGTGTCACGAAGGTTAACCTCTGTGATGTTGGTGCAGCATAAAGGCTAACCTCCAGGCCACACCAGTATTTTTATTTTATCCAGTTTTATTCTTTTCACTTGGGGTGTGGGACTTTTGGTCTTTTTATCCCTTGTACGACTTATAAACATAAAAGTGACCCTTTTTCTTAAGTTTTCAAAGATCAAACTCTACTTTATTCATATTTAACCCTTCACCTAATAAAGCTCAAAAGTTTTTCAAGAAATCATTATTTTGGGCTCCAAACATCAAATTAACTTCAATTTCTTACGTATTTTAGGATGTTTCTCTTTGTTATACTTGAATTTTACATTGTGCTATTAATTGAATGGATTTTTATGTGGTTTAAATTTTGAGTTTTGAAATTGGGTTGAGGAGTTTTGAGTTTTACTGATTGAATTACTTGTCACATGTTTTAAATTGATTATTCATTCTTTAAATTAATATTTTTGAGACTGAATTGTTGCATTGTTTAAATGATTGAAATAGGGGACACGGGTTTCTCTAAGTTTAATAGATCTTGGCTTGAAATTGGTATTAACCTCAACCCACTTTATAATCTTATTTTAAATATGGACAAATTCCATAATTTGACTTGCTTTTGAGCTCAAATCATTCCATTAATGGATAAATGGACATAAAAATGAATTTGAATTGCCTTGGTGACCATAATTTAGATTTTAAATTGAACTTGAGAGTCAATGTGGTTATGTGGATTGGTTTGGTATGTTTAATTTATCTTGCAAGCATATTGGTATCACGATACCAAGTGGTAAATGTCTTAATGAATGACTCCTGGCTTAATGGATTGGCTTATTTGCAAATTATTTAATTTGGGCTTAAAAGAAATTGTGTAGCTCACTGTAAAGGTATAAGTCCCGAGGGGACAAACATTGAAAACCACGTTTGCCTGTGTTAGGGCTCTATATGACTGTTTGTTCGATGCATACTTGATATATATTTTTTAGGATGGCTAGTGCCCATGGTGGCTTTATTTTTTCCTTAGTTTTTCCTCGGTTCATATGACTAACATGCATTAGATCCATTTTAGTTGGGGAGCTGAACCCATATAGCCCATAGATTTCCTTAGGATGGATCGAGCTACACAGTTCAGGTTAAATATTTAAACTCTTATGTTCATAGCCCTTTACCCTATCTCGGCATCTTATATATGTATTTATTAATATGTGCATATGGTTTGGATGATTTTGGACATGATATTATTTTATCACTTTTTTGAGTTACATGTCAGTGCATATCTCACTGGCCGTCCTAAGACGCTACACCATTTTATGATGTAGGGACCGAAGAATTTTTTGTTGCTCTTATGCAATGTTAGGTGGTTGAGCACGTCCATTGAGTTATTGTGAATTGGTGAGCCTTCATCCTTCGGAAAGCCTTATTATTTCACTATGTTTTCTTTATTGACTTAGTACTTTTGGATTCTTTCTAGTCATAGTCAGAGGCATGTCCCGACTTAGTTTCTATTCTGGTTTTAGAGGCTATTGTGAACAAGTATGGGTTTGTTATTTTTTTAACTCTTAGTCTTTTTTGAGTTATCTATTCATCTTCTTATTACCGTTTGACTGGCTTCCACTTTATCCTTATTATTATTATTCTCATGAGGTAAGGCTAAGGAGGTGCTCTCTGGTCTATGGTGGGCTTGAGATACCAATTACAACTAGGTCCTAGTTTAGGTCATGACAAACTTGGTATCAGAGCACAATTTAGTATCGTTTGGTGTCCAAAATACGTGTCAAGTTGAGTCTTTTTCATGAGTATATAGTGTGTCACATTTATAAGAAGGAGCCTATAAGGCATTTAGGAATGTTTTCCTTTTTTGTGTTCTATTTCGAGCTATAGACTCTAGTAGTATGAAACTTCTCTAACTCCTGACTTTCTGGCATTGCAGATCATTCTTCACTATAGATCTAATGTTCGTAAAAACTCTACTGGGAACTCCATCCTACTTGAGGAAATAGGGAAGGGACTCATCCTTCTTATAGAGTGCAGACCCAATCTAGGGTTCAAGCTTTTAATTGCACTGCTCCACGTGGAGTTTTATGAGTCACTACTAGTCCTCCTCGGCCTTCACTCACTGGTGACACTTATGCTCAGACACCTCAGGGAGATATCTCTAATACAGAGTTCTGTCAATCTATTTATATGCTTACTCAGTTGGTGGCATCACAGTTTCGTCAGTCCGACCATATTGGTTCTATTGCTTATTCATCTGAGGTCACTCGGGTTGGCCAGTTTATAAGGTTGAATCCCCTAACCTTTATAAGCTCTAATATTGAGGAGGATATGTATGAATTCATTAATGAGATAGATAAAATCTTTAGGGTGATGTATGCTATTGAGTTAGAAAGTGTATAGCTTATTGCGTATCAATTAAAGTATGTAGCTTATCACTGGTATGGAGAGTGAGAAGCTATAAGGGGTGATAATGATGAGCAAAATATGTGGGATGACTTTTCTGGAGATGTTATTGATCACATTTTTCCTCAGGAGTTAAAGGAATCTAAGTCTGAGGAGTTTGTAAGTTTTAAGAAAGGAAAGATAAGTGTCAAGGAGTATGTATTGAAACTTCAGCAATTGTCTTGTTATGCTCCAGAGTTAATCTTTACCATAAGATCTAAGAAGGAATTTTTTTTTTGGTTTGTCCCGTAACTTGGTATCAGAGTGTAAGGTTGCTATATTGAATAATGATATGGATATCTCCAGGTTGGTGATTTATATGTAATAGGTAGAGGATAAAAAGGCAAAACAAACAAAAGTAAGAGAGAGGCAGAATAAGAAGTTTAGGTATTTAGAGCAAGGTGTTGATCAGTAGAATATTGGGACAAAAGGTAGACAGTGACGAAGAAGAAAAATTAGGGAAATTTGTATTTGTATGCTAGTGCTCCTTATCCTAAGCCTTCTGGTGATCGTCGTTTTCAGACTAGCAGCGGTCCTAAGGTACAGGGTGCCCAATCTCAGGCTAGTAGAGCTCAGTCTGCCCCACCTTATCCTCCTTATCTTTTACGTTGGGAGCTTTATCGTGGTTATTATGAGGAGGGGAAAAATTAGTGTTATAACTGTGGTCATCTTGGTCACATGCAATGAGGTTGTCCTTTAACTAAGGTTGCCACTAGGGCTAATAAAGATTCGGTTGCCGCATATTCAAATTCTGCGCCAAAGAGTGCTACTTCTAGTACAAACACTGGACGAAATCACGTTTATGCACTTGCTACTCACCAAGAATATGAGGCATCTTCAGATATTGTTATGGGTATGTTACAACTCTTTTTCTATGATGTTTATTATTTGCTTGATCCGAGTTCTACCCTTTCTTATGTGACCTCTTATATGGCTATGTATTTTAATTTTGGTCCCAAAATATTTTTGACCCATTTTCTGTGTCTACTCTGTGAGTGATTCTGTAGTTGCTAGAAATATTTATAGGGGTTTTGTGGTGTCTATCATCCATAGAGAGACATTAGTGGATTTGATAGAGTTAGATATGGTAGATTTCGATGTTATCTTATGAATAAATTAGCTTTATTCTATGCTTCTCTAGATTGTAGGAGCAGAAAGGTCAGTTTCCATTTCCCAAATGAACCGGTATTAGAATGGGAGGAGAGTTCCTTAGTAACCAAAGGGAAAATTATCTCTTATCTTAAAGCTCAGAAATTAATTTCAAAAGGGTGACTGTATCATCTAGTTCGGGTTAAGGATTCTGAATCTGAAAGTCCTTCTTTACAATCTGTCCCTGTGGTTAATGAGTTTCTTAAAGTGTTTTTTGATTATTTTTCTGGAATTCCTCTTGATTGGGAAATCGATTTTGGGATTGATCTTTTTTCGGATACTCGTCCTATTTCTATTCCTCTTTATAGAAAGCGAACTAAAGGATCTTAAGGAGAAATTAAAAAATCTTCTTGATAAAGGTTTCATTTTCCCTAGTGTCTCTCTGTGGGTTCTCTTATACTTTTCATGCAAAAAAAATGGGTCTCTTCGGTTGTGTATAGACTATCGTCAGGTTAATAAGGTGACAGTGAAGAATAAGTATCCTCTTCCTAGGATTGATGATCTGTTTTATCAGCTTCAGGGTGATAGATATTTCTCTAAGACTGATCTTCGTTCGGGCTATCATCAATTAAAAATTAAGGAGGTTGATATTCCCAAGACTTCTTTCTAAATCCAGTATGGTCATTATGAGTTTTTGGTTATATCATTTGGGTTGACTAATGCTCTAACTGCGTTCATAGATCTTATGAATCAGTTTTTAAGGTAGTTTCTAGATTTGTTTGTTATTATCTTTATTTATGACATCTTGGTGTACTCTAAGAGTGATGAGGATCATGCTAACCACTTCGAATTATGTTGCAGACTCTTAAGACCAGAAATTGTATGCTAAATTTTCTAAGTGTAAGTTTTGGCTGAATGTTGTGACTTTTCTGGGATATGTTGTTTCTAGTGAGTGGATCAAGGTGGATCCACATAAATTTAAAGAAGTTAAAAGGTGGCCTAGACCCATGACTCTAATATACGTTTGGAGATTCTTGGGTTTGGCTGGGTATTGTAGGAGATTTGTGGAGAGTTTCTCTTATATTGTTGCTTCGTTGACAAAGTTAACTTAGCAAAAGGTTAAGTTTATGTAGTCCAATGTTTGTGAGGGTATTTTTTAAAATTTGAAGGATAAGTTGAATTCTGGGCCAGTTTTGACCCTGCCCGATGGGTACTGATGGTTTTGTTGTATTTTATGATGCGTTATGGGATAGGGTTGTGCCTGAAGTATCATAAGGTTGTGGCCTATGCTTCTAGGAAGCTTAAGGTTCATGAGAGGAATTATCTGGCTCATGATCTAGAGTTGGCTGCTATGGGCTTCACGTTGAAAATGTTGCGCCCTTATCTGATAGGGTGCATGTGGACATTATTTCAGATCATAAGATCTTGCAATATATGTTTATTTAGAAGGATTTTAACCTTAGGTAGAGGTAGTAGCTTGAATTTATTAAGGATTATGACTTGAGTTTGCACTACTATCCTAGTAAAGCTAATGTTATTGCTGATGCTCTTAGTAAGTTATCTATGGGGAGATTATCTCATGTTGATGAAGAGAAGAGAAGGTTGGTGATGGACATTCATAGGTTGACTAACTTAGGAGTTTGTCTTTTGGACTCTTGAGTATGAGGGAGTGATTGTTCAGGAAGTGGTCAAATCATCTCTTGGTACTGAGGCGAAGGAGAAACGAGCTTTGGATCTCATACTTATGCAGATTAAAGATGATGTGGGTTAGCAAAATATTATGACTTTTGAGATTGGGGGAGATGACATCTTTAGGTATCAAGGTAGATTATGTATTCCTAATGTAGATGGACTGTGGGAATGAATTTTGACTGAGGCTCATGAATCCTGATATTCAGTTCATCCGAGTTTGACTAGATGTATCATGACTTAAAGAAAATCTAGTAGTGGAACAATATGAAGAGAGATTTTGCAAATTTTATTGCCATATGTACGATTTGTTAGCAAGTTAAGGTTGAGAATTTAAGGCCTAGTGGCATGTCTCAAGAGATTGAGTTGCCCATGTGGAAATGGGAGATGATCAATATGAATTTCATTACGGGTCTTCCATGGTCTCACAATTTGTATGATTTGATTTGGGTCATTGTGGATAGGATGACTAAGTCTACCCACTTCTTGTGTCACGATCCGAACCAGGGCCTCATCGTAACGGGTATATCAAGCCTACCATGGACCTTAGAACACCCCCATCCCCTAACCTTATGAGCACAGAAACAAAAATAATGCGGAAGACAAATTTAAATAATAATGAAATGATGTATTGATAACTCAAAGAAAGATAAGTGTCAAACAACAATAAACAACCAACCCACATCTATCCACGAAAGCCTCTACAACTAGAATAACATATAAGTCGGGACTTTCCGCTGACTATGACAAAAATAATCAATAGTACTATGAAATAAAAAAAGAATAATCAAATGACAAAGCCCTCTAAAGGATGGAGTCTCACTACTTCATAGCAACTCAACAAACGTGCTAATCCACCTAACGCTGCACAGGAGTAACAAAAGTATCTTCGGACCCTACATCATTTCATGATGTAGCATTCTAGGATAGTCAGTAGCATAAGAACTGTCATGTAACTCAGGGAAAGTGATAACATAAGGCCATGTCCAAAATCAGTTAAAACCACATGCATACATTCATATATACATATATGGGATATCGGGATAGGGTAAGGGTCATGAACATGAGATTTTTTAAATTATTAATGTAGAATGTGTAGCTCAATCTATTCAAAGGGCACCTATTGGCTATATGGGTTCAGCTCCCCTAGCTGAAAGGGCCCAGTGTGTGTCTTACATATGAATCGAGGAAAATCCAAACTAAAGATAAAGCCACCATGGGCAATAGATGTCCCATATATATATATATGTATATATATATATATATCATGTGTGTGTTATGCAAAAGGTTATATAAACCCCCCCAATGCTAGCATGTGTGGTTTTTCTAGTGCTCGTCCCCCTAGGAATTACACTTTCACGGTGAGCTAGACAACCCCCTTTAAGCCAGATTAAAACAATTTACACACAATTCCAACCATTGACCTAGGAGTCATACATTATGGCATTAACCACTTGGTATCGTCATACCAATACACTTGCAAGCAAAATTAAACATGTCGAACCAATTCACACAATCCACATTGATTTCCAAGTTCCATTCAAAATTCAAAACATGGCGACCAAGATTATCCAAATCTATTTTTATATCTATTTATCCGTTAATACAATGCATTGAGCTCAAAAATAAGTTAAACCATGCAATTTTTCATAATTAAAATTAAATTCACAAGGTGGGTTAAGGTTCAAGCAATTTCCAAGAAAAAATTCATCTAATATAGAGAAACTTGTGTCCCCCTTTCCAACCATTTAAATAATTTACCTATTCAGTCCCAAAAGCATCAATTTAAAGTGTGAATAATTAATTCAAAACATGGGACAAGTAATTCAATCAGTAATAACCAAACCCGCTCAACCCAATTTCAACACTCATAATTTAAATCACATGAAAATCTATTCAGCTTATGCCATAATGTAAAACTAAAATTTAGGAAAGACAAACATGCCTGATACATACAAGAATTTGAAGTCAATTTGAAGTTTGGATCTCAGAGTAGTGATTTCTCAAAAAACCCTTCTTGGATGGAGAGTTAAAGATGAATAAAGTAGAGTTTGATCTTTGAAAACTGAAGAAAAAGAGTCTTTTTTCTATTTATAAGTCATGAAAAGGGTGAAAAAAATAAAAGCCCCTCACCCCTAAGTGAAAAAAACAAAACTGGATGAAATTTACACCTTTGCGTGGCATGGGGTTACCGTAAAGGTTATCCTTCGTTCCACACCGATATCGCAGAGGGTAACCTTCGTGAAACGGTGATATCGTGGATCGTCACTACCTTGAGATCCCAAAATAACTCCGAACCCCTTCTAAAAATTCAAAAACTCTCCCAAATACCCTTTTAACATCCCTAAATATAATTTAAGTAAAAATTTGATATTGCACAAGCGGAATGGTAAAAAATAAAAGATTAAAATTATTAGAGATCTTACATCTTGCCTATGAGGACTAATTACTCAGGAGAGGATTATTTTAAGTTGTTCATTCATGAGATTGCAAAGTTGCATGGTGCGCCTGTGTCCATTATTTCAGACTGAGGTACGTAGTTTTCATCTCACTTATGACATTCATTTTAGAAAGGTTTGGGTACTGATGTGAACCTTAGCACCACTTTCCACCCTCAAATGGATGGATAAGTGGAGAATACTATTCAAAATTTAGAGAATATTCTAAGGGACTATGTTATTGATTTCAAAGGTAGTTGGATTGATCATTTTACTCTTATTGAGTTTGCGTACTACAATAATTACCATTCTAGCATTCAAATGGTTTTTTTAGGCTCTTTATGGTAGGAGGTATAAGTCTCCTATTAGATGGTTTGAGGTTGGTGAGACTAGGATGTTTGGTCCTGACTTGATTCACCAAGCCATGGAGAAGGTAAAAGTGATTAGAGACAGACTGAAGACTGCTCAAATTCGCCAAAAGTCTTATGCAAATATGACATGAAGAGAATTAAAGTTTGAAGTAAGTGGTTGGGTATTCTTGAAGGTGTCTCCTATGAAAAGAGTCATAAGGTTAGGGAAGAAGGGGAAGCTCGGTCCTCATTATGTTGGACCATATCAGATTTTGAGGAGAAATAGAAATATCACGTATGAGTAAGCCTATCAAACGGGCCGGGTTGAATTGGCCAGAACTGGCCCATTTAAGAAAACCGACCCGATTTGACCCAGCCTGATCAGCCCATGGACTGTAGGGTACCAGGTTCCAGGCCAATTTATTTTTTTGGTTGGGCTCGGTTAACCTGGCCTGGACCAAGCCCGGTCCGTGCCCGCCGGTTAACCGACCCGAATTAATTTTTATTTTTTTAAAAAAAAGTGGGCTTTGGTTCGTTGGGCCCAAACTAGTCGTTGGCACAACGGCTAGTTTGGCATTTATTATTAAAAAAAAAATTACTTTTAAAATTATTTTTTAACCCCAAAATAATTTCTATAAATACCCTACACTTTCAAATTATTTTCCACCCAATTTTTCATTCTCTCAATTCTCAATTCTCAAACATTCTATATATTTAATTTCCTAAAGTGCTCACTTTAATTTTTTAATTTGGCGATTACAAAGTACGAGTGGAAGTTTCTAAAGTCGCAATCTTCGGATACTTCCAAAATTTGGTATTGTCGTTTCATCTCTTACGTTTAATTTTTATTTAGTGTATTAATTGTTGAATATTTAATTTTATTATATTTTTATATTTTGAATTTTTTTAGTTGAATTTATATTATGGATAAATTAAGAAACCTCACTACTAAAAATATTAAATTTTTTTATCCCGGAAGCGGTAGTGATAGTAAAGAGCGAATTACTAGCGGTAAAGGTACTTTAAGTAGTAGATATACCCGTGTACCTTCGGCACCGCTTAGTCAACCTTTTGAGGAAGAAGTAGGCGTACCTTTAGATGTAAGTGCCCACGATATGGATTATGTAGAAGCTTAGAAAAATTATGGTATAGAAGAAGAAAATAAAGTGGATGTGGTTAATTTAGATGAAGATTATGAAAATATTGGTGAGACGCTCGCAGTAGAAAATACTAACGTTAGATCTGAATCGGTTAATCTCCCTCTCCATCCTCCCCGTGTCCCAAGAACTAGTAAAACAACTAGTATTGCATGGAAATTTTTTGAACGCATATCAGATCCTGAGGTGCAATGCAATATTTATCAACAAATATAGAAGCATAAAAGCAGAGACAAGCAAGAGGGTAAGGGTACGTTAATAAGACATATAGGTGATGATCATGAAAGAGAGTTAAATATTGCACGAGCTGGTGTGGATGTTGGTGGGCCAACGCAAACTAGAATGGACCCAGCAACTGGTCAGGTAATGAAGAAGTATAATAAATTGAGGGACCGAGAAGAAATAGCTAAAATGGTAGCTGTGGATTGTTTGCCTTTTAGTTTTCCTTCTTCTGATGCCTTTATTTATTATATTCAAGCAATTTATAATCCTATGTTTAATGGTATTCCTAGAAGTACTTGTCGGCTCGATATTTTTCGACTTCATTCACAATATTATTTTTATTTATTAATATTGTTAAAAAATATTCAATGTAGAATGTCCCTAACTTCTGATCTTAGGCATGCTGTAAATAAAAATGACTAATTAACTATTACTTGTCACTGGATAGATAGTAGTTTTATTATGCAAAAACGTATTCTTGCTTTTTTATATGATGAAGATCGTAAACATACTGGAGATTTTATTGCTGATTCGATTTCTAAAGTTGTAGAATTTTATGGAATCAAAAATAAAATCTTATGCATTACTTTTGATAATGCTTTTAACAACAAGACTGTTATAACAAAATACTTGAAAATTTTCATATTAAGTGTGCATGTCATATATATAATTTAATTGTAAGAGATGGTCTTGAGTTTTTTGAGTTTTTTATTGAAAAAATTCATCTTGCCATTGATTTTATTCAAGGAAACAATCGTAGAAGTAAAAATTAGAGACTTTAAACTTAAATGTGAACAAAATGGACTTGCACCGATATTGATGCCTGAAGAATGTGAAACTAGATGGAATGCTACATATGATTTTTAAAAAACTTGTTATAAATATAGAGTTCCTATTACACTTTATTTTAACCAGTATTGTGGTTCGTTTGCTAATTCTGCTGATTGTATGTTACATGATTCTAATTGGGTTGTAATTAATGATCTTGTTAAGTTTTTGAAAAAGTTTATATAGCTACGGTTGAATTTTTCGGTGCTTATTATCCTACCGTTTGTAATATTTTGGCATATATAGACGATATTTCTTCTTTATTCAAAGAATATAAAAATAAAGATGGTTACAAAGATGTTGTTGGTGCCATGTTTACTAAATTTAAAAAATATTTTTTTCGATTTCCCCTATTTACTTGTTGGTGCTATGCTTAATCCGTCCATGAAATATAATACTATGTGCCACTTTAGTACTATTATTTATGCTAATTTAGAAATAAATACTAACAATAATTCTCAACAAATACAACCTGAATGACGGCTATGGGTGATGCAAATGAATACATAGATAAATTATATAATCACTATGCTGATTTAGTTGATTTAGTCGTACCTACAAATATCACTCTAACTGCTGCTCCTCATCCTCCCAATGAGCCATCATCTTCTAAAAATCTGTCATATAGTGGTTTTCCTGATCACTTTTATGATTTAAATTGTTGGAACAGTGTCAAGGAGGGAGCTTACACATTAACTTATCGGGAAGAGCTTAAGTATTATCTTCGATCATCGCTAGAGGATCACAGACAACGGATCAACGCGTTGGATTGGTGGAGGAGTAATAAAACACAATATCTTGTGCTTTCAAGATTAGCTAGAGATATCTTGAATGTTTCAATGTCAACCGTTGCATCGGAGAGCGCTTTTAGTCTAGGACGACAACAACTTGGAGACAGCCGGCATTCATTGGGAAGTAATGCAATAAATATTCTCATTTGCCTCAGAGATTGGATTAGAGACAAATGAAGAAATCAAGAAATGGAAGCGGAGCCGAACGACGAGCAGAGACTTGAAGAAATTATGATTTCACAGGAAACTCAGCAGAATCAATTCCAATGCATGGTTTTGCCCCCATTGATTTTGACTATCCTATGCAAGTTCTCGTTAATATTAACATCAATGATTTGGAAAAAATGATGCAAAATTTGTAGATTTTTCATTTATGTAAAGTATAAATTTGGATCATTTTGCAATAAATGATATTCAACATTCATTCATTCCTTAGTTCTTACTTTGTAATTTTTTCCATTTAATGATTTAAATTGAATTTCTAGCTTAAATTAAAAACTTAATTTTAATATATTATTAATTTACTATTAGGTATTATACTATTATTAATTTATTATATTAAGTAACATATGTTTTATTTAAAATAGTGTATATATTTTCTAAAATAGTATATATTTAATGTATACATGTGTATATGTTTTATAAATTAGTGTATAACTATATATATAGTGTGTGTATATATTGTAGTATATTTTATTTAAAGTAGTACGTATATATGTGTATATAACTTCTATTGAAGTATATATTTAACGTATACATTTGTATATGTTTAATAAATTAGTGTATAACTATATATAGTGTGTGTGTGTGTGTGTATTATAGTATATATATATTGTAGATTATTTTATTTAAAGTAGTACACATATATTAAATGATACGTATATATGTGTATATAACTTCTATTGACGTATATATTTAACGTATACATGTGTATATATTTTATAAATTAGTGTATAACTATATATATAGTGTGTGTATATATTGTAGTATATGTATATTGTAGTATATTTTCTTTAAAGTAGTATGTATATACTGAATGGTACGTATATATTTAACGTACACATGCGTATATATTTTATAAATTATTATATATATCATTATATTGTAGTATATATCTTGTAGTATGTGTTTTATTTAGAGTAATATAAATATTTAACTAACGTATAGTCGTATACACGATTACATGTGTAATTGTGTATATTTTTTAAATTCTAATGTAGTATATACTATATATATAGGTGGGTATATGTAGCGTATATTGGAAAAAAACTTTTTTTTTATTTTTGATCGATTTTGACCAGATTTTTAACTGAGTTTGACCGGATTTAGGTGGGTTAGACCGGGTTGGACTAAGTGGGCCGATTCAGGGTTGTTTTTAAAAAATTTATTGTTGAACCCGGACCCAGCCCAGCCTACCTAACCACAACCCGGCCCGGCCTGGCCTACAATCTAGCTAAATTTCATGGGTCAGTTCTGAGTTGACTCATCCCGACCTACTTGACACCCATACGTATAAGTTAGATATTCCTATAAGTTTAGCTTTAATTCATTCTATTTATCATATGTTCATGCCAAAAAAATATGTGGGTGATCCTTTCTTGATAGTGCCAGTTGAGAATATTAGTGTACGAATTCTTTATCTTATGAGAAAGTCCTGGTGGGTATATTGGATAGGCAAGTTTGTAGATTGAGGACAAAGGATACAACTTCAGTGAAGGTTCTTTGGAGAAATCAAATGGTAGAAGAGGCTACATGGGAAAGGAGGAAGATATAAAAGTCAAGTATCTATTCTTGTTCCCTGTGTTGGATGAAAGTGCTTAAGGTATGGGTTTCTTCTTCCTCTTGTCACTTTTAGAGTTTGTTATTTAATTCTGGTGTATTCTTGTTATTTTTGTGCTAAAGGTATCCTAACTCATTATTTGGGGATGAATGATCCTAAGGGGGAATAATGTAAGACCCCTTAAAATTTTGATCATTATATTTTGACCCTCTCACGTGCGTAATATTAGTTTTTGACTTGAATTGTGTTTAGGGATGTTAAAAGGGTGTTTGGGGAATGTCAAGGATTTTTAGAAAAGTAGTTTGGGGTCATTTGGGGACCCTAGGGCAATGAGGGCCAGTGGTAAGTCCATGTTACGGAGGTTAACCTCTGCGATATTGGCGTGGTACAGAGGCTAACCTTTGTGATATTAGTATGTCACGTCAATGTTTTAATCTAGTCTAGTTTTTTTTCACTTGGGTTGAGGTGCTTTTGATTTTTTTACCCCTTGTACGACTTATAAAAATAAATGTGACCCTTTTTCTTCAGTTTTCAAAGATCAAACTCTACTTTATTCATCATTAACTCTCCACCCAAGAAAGCTCAAGGGTTTTCAAGAAATCACCACTCTAGGATCCAAACTTCGAATTGACTTCAATTCTTGTGTGTTTCCAGCATGTTTCTCTTCCTTAAACTTGGAATTTACATTGTCGTGTTAATTGAATGGACTTTTATATGGTTTAAATTATGGGTTTTGAATTTTAATTGAGGGATTTTAATTGTTACTGATTAAATTACTTATCCTATATTTTAAATTGATTATTCAAGCTTTAAATTATTATTTTGAGAATTAAATTAGTGCATTGTTTAAGCGATTGTAATAGGGGACATGGGTTTCCCCAAATTGAATAGATTTTAGCTTGAAATTTGCATTAACCTGAACCCACCTTATAATCTTATTTTAAATACAAACAAATTGCATGATTTAACTTGCTTTTGAACTTAATACATTGTATTAATGGATAAATGAATATAAAAATAGATTTTGATGGCTTTAGTGGCCATGGTTTGAATTTTAAATAGAACTTGGGAGTCAATGTGGGTATGTGGATTAGTTCTAAATGTTTAATTTAGCTTTGAAGTATACTGGTATGATAATACCAACTGGTAAATGCCTTAATGAATGACTCCAGGATTAATGGATTGGTTTATGTTCAAATTGTTTTAATTTGTGCTTAAAGAGAATTGTGTAGCTCACCATGAAGGTGTAAGTCTCGGACAGATGAGCACTGAAAACTAGGATTGCCGGCATTGGGGGTCTATAGGACCATGTGCTTGGTGCACACTTGATATACATATACACACACACATACACACAGATATATATATATATATATATATATATATATATATATATATATTGGGATGGCTAGTGCCTATGGTGACTTTATTTTTACCTAAGTTTTTCCTCTATTCGTGCAGCTAACACGCACTAGGGCCCTTTCAGCAGGGGGAGATAAACCTTAGGACAAATCGAGCTACACAGTTCAGGTTAAATCTTTAAACTCTTATCTTCATGACCCTTTAGCCTATCTCAGTATCTTATATATATATATATTGATGTGTGTATATGGTTTGACTGATTTTGGATGTGATATTATTTTATCACTTTCCAAAGTTACATGTTAGTGCTTATTCCACTGACTATTCTAAGGCACTACATCATTTCATAATGTATGATCCGAAGACTTTTCTATTACTCCTATCCAGCGTTAGGTGGTTAAGCATGTTTGTTGAGTTGTTGTGAAATGGTGAGCCCCCATCCTTCAGAAGGTCTTATCATTTCATTATTATTTCGTTATTGAATCAGTACTTTTATATTCTTTTTGGACATAGTCGATAGCATGTCCCAACTTAGTTTCTATTTGGTTTTAGAGGCTATGTGGACATATGTGGGTTGCTCAATGTTTTGACTCTTAGTTTTTTTTGAGTTAACTATTCATCTTCTTATTACTATTTGAATGGCTTCTGCTTTATCTTTATTATTATTGTGCTCTTAGGGTTAGGTTAACGAGGTGATCTCTGGTCTATGATGGAATTGAGATACCCATCACGACTAGACCGTAGTTCAGGTCATGATATGTTTTACTAGCCTAAAGACTTTCACACAATATTTTACTTCCCATAGGCAAGAGTTGGCACTACTATATTGTATTTTTGTTTATATGATGGTCTATAACTCTTGTATTAGAGGCAACTTAGCCCAAGGAATTTCAAATAACAAGTTATGTCCTATAGGCAAGACTTGACACTGCAACATTATTTTTCGATTTATGAGATGTTATATAACTCTAGCCTTAAAGGAAAACCTTAGATCAAGGACTTTCAAACAATAAGTTATGCCCCATGGGCAAGAGTCGATATTACCACATCGTGTCTTGATTGATGATATGTTATATATCTCTTGCCTTAGAGGCATGTCTTAGCCACACTCTTTCAAACGACAAGTTACTCTTCATGGAAAGAGTAGACACTACCACATTAGGTTTTAATTTATGAGATGTTCTATAACTCTTGCTTTAGAGGCAAGACTTAGCCCAAAAACTTATATTGTGTCCCATGGGCAGAAGTTGACACTGCCACATTATAATTTGATTTATGAGATACTCTATAAATCTTGTCTTAGAGGTAAGACATGACCCAACAATAAGTTATGCCTCATGGGCAAGAGTTGACACTACCACATTATGTCTTGATTTATGAGATGTTATATAACTCTTGTCTTAGAGGTAAGACTTAGTGCAAGAAATTTCAAACAACAAGTAACATTCCATGGGCGAGAGTTGATACTTCTACATTGTGTTTGGATGACATGTTCTATAACTCTTGTCTTAGTGGCAAAGACTTAGCCCAATGACTTTCAAATAATAAGTTACACCCCACGGACAAGAGTTGACACTATCATATTGTGTCTTGATTTATGATATGTTCGATAACTCTTGCCTTGGTGGCAAGATTTATCCTAAAGACTTTTAAATAAGTTATCTACAATGGGTAGGAATTGACATTACCACATTGTGTTAAAAAACTTAAAAAAGAAAAAAAGAAAAATCCAAAAAGAAGAGAGAAAAAAAATAAAGATTGAGGAAAACAAAAATGAGAAGAAAAAAATATAAATAAAGTTTGAGAAAAATAAAAAAGAAATAAAAATAAGAAAATAAAAAACCAAAAATTAAAGAAAAATAAATGTTACGACAAATAGATTACAAAATGAAAGAGAAATAAAAAATCAATAATATTTGAGAGAAAAGATAAAAGATAAGAAGAAACTAAAAAAATTTAAAATAAGGGTTGAAACATATGAATTAAAATAAGGAAAAATAAAAGAGAAAAAAATAAAAAAGAGAAAAGAAGAAGAAATAAAAGTAGAAGTTAAGAGACAAATGTGCATGATAAGTATAAACATGTTTAAGGTTTATACATAAAAAGAAAGGAACTAGTCTTCAAAGATTTTAATTATGGAAAACTAAAAAGCAAGTCACCTACTTTGAAGGTCATCTTATGTAACTTTTTGAAAGTTTGGAGTTAAGTTTAAATATTTTAAAAAAACCCAAAATTTAAATTTTGACCCAAAACTCATTTTTTCTAGTTTTTGGGATTTTGGGTTTGTTGCCAACTTTTTTTTGTCAAAACTTAATAAATTTTGTGTCCAAACAATTTTGCCAAATATTTTTTTAAAAAACTACTTGCAATATCTAGTTTCAAAAGGATCCTAAAAAAAAAAATATATAAATCAAACAAATTAAAATGAAGGAAGACTGTTTACTTTTTTCTAGACCGTTCACTTTTTTCTAAATATTTTTCACTCTATTTCAAATTAGTGTTTGGTAATAGAAAATTTTAATCCAACTAATTTGGAGTCCAAACCTGTTTTCCAACTCCATGTTCTCAACATCCAAATAAAGTGTTGGTGCAAAAAAAGTATAATCAAATATAGCTTCATAAATTTCAAATAACCTAAAAAGTTATTTAAAATCTATGGCCACACACACCTACTTAATTTGTCTTTAAAATTCACACATACCTAATAACAATATGAACCCTCCATTGACGTACGTAATGGACGTTACACGTAGCTCCTAATAGAATAAGAATTGGAATGTGCATCTTAATTTATTACATGTCTTACCTTTTTTATTGCGTTTTCCCAAAATAGATTGCTATACTACCTTCATTTAAGAACAGAATGAGTTATTAGTTTAGTCTAACAAATGATATACACATTATCCTGAAATATGCATGTTTTAGTATTACAAGGTCACTAGAGTAAAGTTTCCAATAAAATAATAAGCATACATATGTAGATTCTATATGTCAGTAGAATCCGGATTAGTTGGGGCTCCAATGCGGACACCGGACACCGGATAAAAACAAAAAAAAAGATTAGTCCCAAACAAGACAGTTACAATTTTGCGCTATGCTTTCAAGAAAAGAATATTTAATTTCAGCGGTCCACGTGAGAACTCCAAACAGCAAAAGGGATGAGATCAACACACAATGGCACAGAAGCAATTTTGCGTCTACCAAGTTGATAATCTTATCCAAGGCATAATTATAAAGAAAAGTGCCAAGCAACAAATCATTCTAGTTCTTATCCCACACTTTCTTCCATCCAAGTTGTCAAAATTCCTCTAGTGTTACTTTATTATTTTATAAGAACCTATGATTAGCCTTTAATGTCAAAAAGAAATAGTGTATTTAAGTTCTTTTCATACTTTCACTGCCCAAAAATTGAGGGTAGTAATGACACCTATCTAATCTATTGATAGGTGTCACACCCTTTTTTTTTTATTAAAAAATATAATTTTAAGTTTGAAAGAGTTTTTATAATTAAGTGACAAAAGAAAATAATTTGTTTCGAAAATGACCTTTAACAATCAAAATTCAGAGTCGTCACTTGGCATAAATCTGGTGTGCCAAGTCACTTTTGAAAAATCCTTTTCAAAACGGTTTTTGACTCTTTCAAAACTGATCCATGAACAGAGATTCCGGTTAAGGAATTCTGTTGATCGAGGGGAAGGTGTTAGGCACCTCTTGATCCTGTGGTTCGACCACAGTCACTTCTTTGACTTGTATAGGCTAATCTGATGATATGAAGTGAATAAATCACATAAAACACAAACAAACAAACAAACAAACAAAACAAATAAAACAAGTCCGAAAAAAATAATGTCCAGTCTAATTTATTAAAAATCGAAATAAAAATGCAGAAATTAAAACCTAAACTATTCTAACTATCCTACACTATGCTTTACCTGATACCTCGGGCATTGATCATGATCGGTCTTCCGAGTATAAAATATCACGGGACATTCCCCGGTAACAAATATAATTTTTCTTGAGGCATTCCCTGGCCTAATAAGTACAAAGATTTTAGATGCGATGAAATAAAACTATTCAAAATACATTTCAAATATTCAACAATCATTGATTCTTACGGTTTGCCTACCCGACCTAAGATTTTCCTATCGAATTTTTGGCCTAAAATATGATATTACCAAATTCAACAACATTCATCAATGAATCAAAATAATCAACATTCACCTTAATTGATTCTCAATTGCTTCGTCCAAATTCATTCTCACTCACAATTAACTAATTCTTTAACTATCACTTCAATTTTCCAAAATCCGAATTTCAACACCAACCACGTACACACAATAGAGATTCAAGCATGTTAAACACACAAATCAATCACAATCATAAAGAAAAATTAAAGGGAGAGAAGAGATAATCGGACCTCAAATGTTTTTTCAATTGAAATAATCATCCTAACTAGAACCGCTTCCAATACCTCTAACGAAACCTCAATCACGAACTCCCAAACCATAGATTCGACTTGACCACTTATCGTTCAATGACGATCACACTAGTAGTCAATATTTTGATCCTTTTAATGATGACAGTGCTATTTTTTGATAGCGTCTCACTTCAAAGGCAACGGGACATAGCGAGAGTTGGATTTTTGGTTGTTTTCCAGTATCTCTTCGACAAGGACGGGTCGGGCTTTGGGTGGATTTTATTGTATGGGGACGTTTAGCCGTCGATTGTTTGGACGTTTTCGGCAATAGTTTCACTATAATCATAACAAAATAGTGACTAATGATGATTTTCAGTGGCGATTTTGGTGAGGATTTCATCGGGTAAGACTCTCTATTGCGTATACTCTATCTGCCCTACCCCGCCTTTCGATTCTCCTCTCTCTCACACCATTTCTCATCTAAATCAATGTAATACCTCGTATTTTCCTAGCATAATATAAGTCCCAATACATGAGTATTTATATATAATTTTTGAAATACTCATTATTTTTTAGTTTAGAGCCTGCCATTGTGTAGGAAATTCAATTATCTTTCCAATGATATAAAATTTTCCTAAATTCGATAACCGGGTAAAAATTTATGTTGATTTTAAATTTCAATCATTAAATACCGTCATTTTGATCCTTAGCACATCGCGGAGTTAGTGTATAAAAATTGTCAATTTCTAGTATTTCTCTGCGATAGTGGCACATCCCGCCGCAGGCCCAATTCATAATTGTCCAATTCTAGTGAGGCAGCGTGATCATGGCACGCCACGCTATTGGTGAAAATCAGAATCATAGGGGCACCGTGATTTCTTCGTTTCACGCTGTCAGCCCAGTTCCCAGTTGTCATTTTTTAGTGACATGGAGCGATAGCTCCACATCGCGCCAGGTGCCTATTTTGAAAAAATGGGCGAAAATTAAAAGTTTTGCCCAAGGGTAAAACAGTCCTTTCCCCTAATTTTTATTCTCCCAGGTATGTTTTTAAGCAATAAAAATGTTTTTAAACTCATTATTTTAATTATTTCCCCCTAAATCAAGAAGTTTTCTCTCCCAAATCAAGAACCTTAGCTTTCCAATTTTAAGGCCAATCCTCAAGAACTCATCAAGAATTTCAGGAAATTCATCAATTAAGGTATGTTAGATGTTCATCCATAGATTCCTTTCATACATGGAGACCAAGTATCCTATTTTAATCACCAAGTTATAATATTTCAAGTTATTATATTTTAAATTATGATTTCATCCATGAATCTCCACCCACTATTGATTTTATACCATGTTACCATGAAATTATCGTTACTATTTAATTCTCCATGTTTATATATTATTATTTATTGAATTAAACCATGATTTAGATCTATGATGTTGAATTCATGCTATTCCATAAGTTCCATGACATTCCTATGATTGTTTTAACCATGAACTACACGTGTTTGATGAAATGCCTACAAGAGTGATTAATTTAAATAAAAGCATTCATGTTTAGTTCCTCAACCTTTAATGTCATTTTACTATTATTGTTTTGAGTCCTGGGGATATTGAATACCCAAAATCCATAGTTTTTAACTTAGTCTAGTATCAGTATATTATAGAATAGTCTTCAGAACATACTGTGAGCATTGTCAGAACAGTCAGTTACCAGTCAGATGAACTTAGAACAGTTTAGTATTTCAGTGTCTTTCAGTTGGGAGTAGGATTTAGCACTGAGAGAGTGTAGGGATGGCAGCTTCCCCTTTAGATAGGTAGAGTCGTTAGTAGCAGTCCATATACTCTAAAACTATATAGCTAGTGTAGGGTATGAGAAGTCACCCAGCAGATTAGGCTTGACTATCTCGCATGGGTCACCCGTTAGGTCAGGCTTGACACCTTTATTAATTTGGATATTATATCAGTTTAGTGGATCTACACAACCATCGTTAGTAACTGTGGCATGGTATTAACACCCTTTCAACTGGGGTTACAGGGTGGACCCCGATAAGCTCAAATTGGGGAATGTCAGTAAGATGATACCTCCCACAATCTCAGATATAGTCTCAGTTACAGTCCCAGCTTAGTTATTCAGTCTTAGTATTGTTTGGCCAAAGCATACAGATTTCGGTTATTTTTGTATTTCAATTTAGAAATTTTACTCAGTTCATGTTATATGCTTAGTCATGCATCCTCAGCATTTATAGATTTTCATACATTTTTAGTATCTACAGATTTTATACTTTCTATTCAGTAATCCATGCTTTACATGTATATCCAGTTAATTATTAGTTCTATTCATGAAACCATGCATACCAGCCTACCTCATTTTGCATACCAGTACATTCAAAGTACTGATCGCATACCTTTTCTTTTGCGCTATGATGTATTATATCATAGGTTCTGATGCTCAGTTACCAGCTCACGATTAGACTTATCAGATCCTCAGCAGTAGCAGTGGGGAGTCCTTATTATTTGAGGAAAGATTATTTTACTTTATATCGCAGTTAGTAGTTAGTTGGAGATAGTTGGGGCTTGGCCCATCAACTCATATCCAGTTAGTCAGTTTTATAGGATTTTCAAACATTAGGGTCAGTTATTCAGTATTCAAACATTATAGTTAGTTATCTAGTTTATCATTAATTTATTAGATTCAGTCAGTTATTTCTACAGACTCATATTTTAGTTTTAAATTCAGTTATTAAAGCTTTATGGTATGTCAGTATTCTTTTGCATTTATGATCATGTTATCCAGTGCTCACAGTAGGTACTAGCTCATGGGTTAGCTTGTGGTCTCTCGAGACTGTAAGCACCGTGTGATGACTAGAGGGTAGTCCCGGGTCGTTACAAACTTGGTATCAGGTTCTAAGGTTTTAAAGTGTCCTAATAGTCTAAAAGCCACGTCGAGTAGAGTCTTGCATATAGGTGTGTAGCGCACCACACTTATGGACAAGAGGCTACAAGGTGTTTAGGAAAAGTTTTCTTTCTTTCAGTATTTATGTCATGTGAGTGAGAATGAGCTCAAGTTAAATTCTCTATCTAATCAATTTCTTCCTTCCATTTAGAGAATATGCCTCCCAAGAAGAATGAAAGAAGAACAAGAAATCATCCAGTCCCTCAGCCCATCTAGGTAGATCCTCTAGATGAGTATGTCTCTCACACAAAATTCAAGGCTGCGTTCACTACTATAGCCAATTCAGTAGCAGTACCAAATGAATGGCCAATTACTATTTCGGCCAACCTAGTTTCCAATACTACTGTGACTAGAATTCAGGATTTGACCCGGATGAAGCCTTCTTCTTTTACAGGATCCAAGTCTGAAGAGGATTCACAGGAATTCTTAGATATGGTGCAAAAGGTACCGGATGCTATGGGGGTGACATCTAGTTAGAGTGCTGAGTTGGCTGTATACGAGTTGCAGGATATAACCCATACTTGGTTTAAGTAGTAGAAGGTAGATAAGGGTGTTGATGCAGGGCTTGTAGAGTGGGAAGAGTTTGCCACAACCTTCTTAGACAGATTCTTCCCATTGGAGTTAAGGGAGGCCAAAATATTAGAGTTCATTAACTTGAGGCTGGGCAGCATGAGTGTGATGGAGTATTCCCTCAAGTTCAATCATTTAGCTAGATATGATCCTCATATGGTAGCTGATAATAGGTCTAAGATGAGCAAATTAATGTCTGGAGTGCCTGATAGTGTGGTCAAGGAGTGTAGGATCACAATGCTGATTAGTGAGATGGATTTGTCTAGGCTGATAGTTTATACTCAATAGATTGAGGGGTTGAAGATTAAGAAGTGGGAAAGAGGAAATAAGAGAGCTAGGTTGGGAAGTTTTAACTTTAGTCAGCCAAAGTCAGAAGGTGGTAATCATCTTCAATTTTATTAAAGGTCTTCAGCCCCAGCACCCTCTTCAGCCAGTACCCCAGTACCCAAATTCAAAAACGATAAAAGGGACAGGGCACTAGGCTCTAAGTCTCAGGTCAGTGTTAGTAGTGTTCATACAAATCCTCTATGTCAAAAATATGGCAGACACCATCAGGGTGAGTGTAGAGCGGGTAGTAATGTGTTCTTCAAGTATGGAAATCCAGGCCATCGATTCATGAGTGTCAGGTAGTTTCTCAAAAAAGTAGGGATGTAAGCCAATAGAGTCAGTCCTATCAGTCTTTAGTTCCATCCGATCGCCCGACTCAGGATGGTTCCTCTTCTAGTGCTACCAGTAGTCAGCATCCGAACAAATTATATGTTCTTCCATCCCGCCAAGATCAGGAAAATTCTCTTGACGTAGTTACTGGTACATTGCAAGTCTTTAACTTACATGTTTATGATTTACTAGACCCTGGAGTTTCTCTTTCTTTTGTAACCCCATATATAGTCGTCAACTTTGGAGTCAGTCTTGAAACTCTAGCAGAGCCGTTTTCAGTGTCTACCCCAGTAGGTGTTTCCATTGTAGCCCGACAGGTATACAGGAACTGTTCGGTCATAATATCTCAAAAAGTTACCTCATTTGATCTTGTAAAGTTAGAGATAATGGATTTTAATATTATTCTCAGCATGGATTAGATCCACTCATGCTATGCCTCAGTTGATTATAGAAATAGAATAGTTTGTTTCCAGTTCCCAAATGAACCAGTCCTTGAATAGAGGGGTAGTACCATAGCTCTTGGGGGTCAGTTGATTTCGTACCTTTGAGCGAGAAAGATGATATCGAATGGGTGTATTTACCATCTTGTGTGAGTTAAAGACTCTAACTCAGAAACTCCAACTCTTGAGTCAGTTCCAGTAGTAAATGAATTCTCAGATATATTTCCTGAAGATCTCCCTGGGGTTTCTCCCGAAAGGGAAATCGACTTCGGAATAGACCTTCTTCCAGATATTCAGCCTATATCTATTCCTCTATATAGAATGGATCCATCTGAAGTCAAAGAATTGAAAGAACGGTTAAAGGATCTCTTAGATAAGGGATTCATCAGACCCAGTGTCTCCCCGCAGGGCGTACCTATTCTATTCGTGCATAAGAAAGATAATTGTCTCAGAATGTGCATAGAATACTATTAGTTGAACAAAGTCGCAGTCAAGAATAAATATCCACTTCCTAAAATTGATAACTTATTTGATCAACTTCAGGGAGCCATCCATTTTTCAAAGATAAACCTCAGATTAGGCTATCATCAACTCAGGGTCAGGGAATGTGACATTTCAAAAATAGCTTTCCGAACCTGGTATGGTCACTTCAAATTTCTAGTCATGTCCTTTGGTCTTACCAATACCCTAGCAGCCTTCATGGACTTGATGAACCGAGTGTTCAAGCAGTACTTGGACATGTTCTTCACAGTATTTATTGATGACATCGTTGTTTACTCCCATAGTAAAACCGATCATGTAGATCACCTCAGAATAGTACTTTAGACTCTTAGAGCTCACCAGCTGTTTGCTAAATTTAGTAAGTATGAATTCTGGCTAAGATTGGTAGCTTTTCTTGGCCATATTATTTTTGGTGATGGCATTAGAGTTGATTTTCGAAAGACTAAGATGGTGAGAAACTGGCCTAGACCCATCTCTCCATTAGATATCAGGAGTTTCTTGGGTTTAGCTAGCTATTATCATTGATTTGTTAAAGGGTTTTCTTCTATTGCATCCCCCATGTCCAGATTGACTCAAAAGAAAGTTAAGTTTTAGTGATCAGATTCATGCGAGAAGAGTTTTCAGGAGTTGAAGACTCGGCTCACCTCAGCCCCAGTCTTGACTCTACTAGATGGTTTAGATGGTTTTGTTATGTACTGTGATGCATTAATAGTAGGTTTAGGTTGTGTCCTCATGCAGAGAGGTAAGTTCATAGCCTATGCCTCCAGACAACTTAAACCCCATGAGAAGAATTACCCTACTCATGATCTTGAGTTAGAAGATGTAGTATTTTTCTTAAAGATTTGGAGGCATTACTTGTATGGGGTGCATGTAGATGTGTTCACAGATCACAAAAGCCTTCAGTATGTGTTCTCTCAGAAAGATTTGAATCTGCATTAGAGAAGGTGGTTAGAGCTGTTGAAAGATTATGACATGAGTGTTCTATATCATCCGGGCAAGACCAACGTAGTGGCTGATGCTGTCAGTAGATTGTCTATGGGCAGTGTTGCTCATGTTAAGGATGGTAAGAATAAGTTAGCTCAGGAAGTTCATCAGCTTGATCAACTAGGTGTCCGCTTAGTCAACTCAGCAGAGGGTAGTATGTAGGTGCAGAGTAGCACCGAATCATCTCTAGTTTTTAAGGTAAAAGAAAAGAAAGTTAGAGATCCCAATCTAGTTATGTTAAAAGAATCAGTCAGAGACTAGAAAATGGAGGTTTTCTTCCAAGGGAGAGATGGTGTTTTGCATTGTCAGGGTAGATTGTGTGTGCCTGATGAAGATGATTTGAGGCAACAAATTATTACAGAAGCGCATGTTGCACGCTACTCTATTTATCCTGGGGCCACTAATATGTACCATGAGATCTATTGGTGGAGTGGGATGAAGAGAAATATTGCAGAGTTTGTGACTAAGTGCTCCACATGCCAGCAAGTTAAGATTGAGCACCAGAAACCTAGTGGGTCCATGCAGGAGTTCAGTATTCCTACTTAGAAATAGGAGGAAGTGAACCTGGATTTTGTGACAGGTTTTCCACGTACTCGTCATCAATATGATTCTATTTGGGCCATCGTAGACAGGATGACCAAATCATCCCATTTCATTCCAGTCCAGACCTCTTATTCAACAGAGGATTATGCCAAACTCTATTTTAGAGAGTTGGTCGATTGCATGGTATTCCCTTATCTATCTTCTCTGATAGAGGTACCCACTTTACCTCTCACTTCTGGAAAGTATTCCAAAAGGGTCTTGGTATCTAAGTCCACCTCAGTTCAGCTTTTCACCCTCAAATAGATGGTCAAGCAGAAAGGACCATTCAAACTATAGAAGATATGCTGAGAGCATGCGTTGTTGATTTCCAGGGTATTTGGGATGACCATTTGCCTTTGATTGAATTCGCATACAATAACAACTATCATTCTAGTATCCGTATGGCTCCGTTTGAGGCCCTCTATGGTAGGATATGTAGATATCTAATTGGTTGGTTTGAAGTAGGTGAGGCCGCAGTAGTAGGTCCTGACTTGGTGTTTGATGAGTTAGAGAAGGTTTAGCTAATTAGAGAAAGGCTTAGGGCTACCCAGAGCCGATAGAAATCGTATGCTGATGTGAGGAGAAAGGATCTCAAGTTTGAGGTTGCTGATCTTGTGTACTTGAAAATCTCTTCTATGAAAAGATGAAGAGATTTGAAAAGAAAGGGAAAATCAGTCCCCGATATGTCGATCCCTTCAAAATTCTCAGTCATTTTAGAAAGGTAGCTTATAAGCATGAGTTACCTTCAGATTTAGCCTCAGTACACCCAGTGTTCCTTGTCTCGTTGTTGAAAAAGTGTATTGGTGATCCAACGGTAGTTGTTCCCTTAGAAAGCGTAGAGATTAAGAACAGTCTTTCCTTTGAGGAGGTTCCAGTTGAAATTCTTGATCATTAAGTTCGTAGACTAAGGAATTAAAAAGTTCTACTAGTCAAGGTTCTTTAGTGAAACCAGTCCATTTAGGGAGCCACTTAGGAAGCAGATGCAGATATATGGACCAAGTACCCTCATCTTTTCTTCGTGAATCCAGATTTAATATAAGTTACTAATCTTCTTATGATTTCTCTCTATCATGCTCAGTTTTAGTTTCTCATCATGTTCATATCAGTCGTACATTTACAAATTAGTTTAGTCATGTAATACATACATCAAATATCCACTAGTTTTCCTCAGCTTAACTAGTTTCATTCAAGGACGAATGATCCCAAGGGGGAGATATTGTAATACCCCACATTTCCTTAGCATAATCTAGGTCCTAATATATGAGTATTCATATATATAATTTTCTAAATACTCTTTATTTTTTAGTTTAGTGCTTGCCATTGGGTAGGAAATTCAATTAGCTTTCCAACGATATAAAATTTTTCAAAATATGATAACTGGGTAAGAAGTTATGGCGATTTTAAGTTTCAGTCATTACACACCATCATTTTGACCCTTAGTGCGCCACAGAGTCATTGTAAAAAACAATTGTCAATTTCCAGTATTGCTCTACAATAATGTCACATCGCGCCGTAGGCCCAACTCATAATTGTCCAATTCTAGTAAGGCAGCGCAATTATGGCACGCCGTGCCAATGATGAAAATTAGAATCAACGGGGCACCATAATTTCTCTATGTCACACCGTCAGCCCAGTTCCCAGTTTTCAGTTTTCAGTGACACGACGCGATAGTGCCGCATCGCGCCAGGTGCCCATTTTGAAAAAAATGGGTGAAAATTAAAAGTTTCGTCCAAGGGTAAAACAGTTCTTTTCCCTAATTTTAATCCGCCAAGGTGTTCTTTTAAGCCCTAAAGCATTTTTAATATCATTATTTTAATTATTTCCCCCTAAATAAAGAAGTTTTCTCTCCCAAATCAAGAAACCTAGCTCTCCAATTTCCAGGCCAATCCTCAAGAACTTACCAAGAACTTCAGGAAATTCATCAATTAAGGTATGTTAGATGTTCATCCATGGATTTCTTTCATCTATGGAGCCCAAGTAACCTATTTTAATCACCAAGTTATAATGTTTCAAGTTATTATGTTTTAAATTATGAGTTCATCCATGAATCTCCATCCACTATTGATTTTATCCCACGTTACCATGAAATTATCATTACTATTCAATTCTCTAAGTTTTTATATTATTATTTATTGAATTAAACCGTTATTTAGATCTATGATGTTGAATTCATGCTATTCCATAGGTTCCATGAAATTCCTATGATATTTTTAACCATGAACTACGAGTGTTTGATGAAATGCCTATAAGAGTGATTAATTTAAGTAAAATCCTTCATGTTTTGTTCCTCAAGCTTTTGTGTCATTTTACTATTATTGTTTTGAGTCCCGGGGGTATTGAATACCCGAAATCTATAGTTGTTTAGTTAGTCTAGTATCAGTACATTATAGAATAGTCTCCAGAATATACTGTGAGCATTGTCCGAACAGTCAGTTACTAGTCAGTTGAACATAAAATAGTCTAGTATTTTAGTGTCTTTCAGTTGGGAGCAGGATTTACAAATGAGCGAGTGTAGGGATGGAGGCTTCCCTATCAGATAGGCAGACTCATTAGTAGCAGTCCCTATACTCCAGAACTACTAACCAACGTAGGGTATGAGAAGTCACCCGTCAGATTAGGATTGATTATTTTGCAGGGGTCACCCATCAGTTCAGCCTTGACACCCTTTGTCCTTTGGACATTATATCATTTTAGTCGATCCATACAACCATCGTTAGTACCCATGGCACAGTATTAATACCCTTCCAACTGGGGTTACAGGTTGGACCCTGATTAGCTCGAATTGGGGAATATCGGTTAGATGATACCTCCCACAGTATCAAATATAGTCCCAGTTATAGTCCCAGCTCAGTTATTCAGCCTTAGTGTTGTTTGACGAAAGCATACAGATTTTAGTTATTTCAGTATTTTAGTTTATAGATTTTACTCAGTTTATTTTATATGCTTGGTCATGCTTTCTCAACATTTACAGATTTTCATGCATTTTCAGTATCTACAAATTTCATGCTCTCTATTTAGTACTCCATGCTTTACGTACATAGCTAGTTAATTATTAGTTTTATTCATGAAACCATGCATACCAGCCTACCTCATTTAGCATACCGGTACATTCAAAGTACTGATCACATACCATTTCTTTTGTGCTATGATGTTTTATATCATAGGTTCTGACGCTCAGTTCCCGGTTCATGATTAGACTTATCAGATCCTCAGCAGTAGTAGTGGTGAGTCCTTATTATTTGAAGACAGATTATTTTACTTCATATCTCAATTAGTAGTTAGTTGGGGCCTGTTCTATCAACTCTTATTCAATCAGTTAGTTTTAAAGGCTTTTCAGACATTATAGTCAGTTATTCAGTATTCAGATATTACAATTAGTTATCCAGTTTATCACTATTTTATCAGATTCAGTCAGTCATTTTTATAGACTCATATTTTAGTTTTAAATTCAGTTATTAAAACTTATGGCATGTCAGTATTCTTTCGCATTTATGATCATATTATCCAGCGCTCACGATAGGTACCCGCTTGTGGTCCCTCGGAATTGTAAGCACCGTGTGACAACTAGGGGTAGTCCTGAGTCTTTACAATCAACCTCTATTTTTTACTATTTTCTCTCCCACCTTACTGATTTCTCCCAATTCCTATATGCTCTTCTATTCTATTCCTTTATCACACCTAATTTCTCTCTATTTCTTTCTATGTGTTATATTGTTTGTAAATTGTGAGGTTGAGAGTATGTATGCGTTTTAGTGTGTCTATCAATGTATCAGTGTATGTGGGTATATCATTGTATTGCTGTATGTATTGAGTATGAAAAATTCCAGTGGGGTGTTGTTCTTTGTGTGTATCCCCTTCTTCCAGTGAGGTCTCCCCGATGTGTATATGGCAATATGGGTATATTCTATTATGGAAGATTAATCCTCTTTTGTGAGGTCTATATAATTATGTGTTTTTTTGTGAGAGAGGAAAACATGATGGGTACGGTAGGACACATGGATTGATGTGGGTAGGAAGTGAAGTAGGGGTATGGGGTTGGGATAGAGGGTGGGGTAGAAAGTTGTTATTTTTTGTTAGGATGAGGTGGTTAAATTTGATTGGGTGGGGTGTTAAAGTTGTTATGGATTTGGTTATTTTTTTATCCTTTTGGGGAAAAATTATGAAATGGTGTGAGGTGTATGGTAGGGAGAATTTAATAGGTAAAATTGACATTTTGGAAGTCCAAAATTACATGCCTACATCATGCCTCTCTTTGGATATAAATACAAAGTGTTTTCAGATAAAGAAGTAGACAACAAGACAGAATTTTGTTCTGACCATTATTCAAAAGAAAGGAACAGATGGAAGATGGCCAATCGAGTGTTTATTTTGGGAATTCTACCTATCTCAAGTTATGTGGGAGTCAAGGCACATGAGTTTCAGGGTTGACAAGGAGGGACTATACCGAGTTGGAGAGTCGAGTTAGGTCCTATCGAGGTATCGGTCCACAACTCTATCATTACATCAAAAATTGAAAATTACAAGTGAAAAACATAAATAAAATTACAAAAGTCCTATCTATGCTACTTTCCTTGGCTCTTGACTTGCTATTTGATCACCCTATTCTTCAAGCGGACTCCTGACTTGCAATTTCCTTGCTCTATTCTCCGGACGAGCGCCCAACTTGTAATTTCATCACCCTGTCCTTCGGGCGAGCTCCTGACTTGCAATTTCATCAATCTGTTGACTTTCAATTTCTGCACTTGGTTGTTTGACTTTTCATTTATTCACCCTGTTCTTCAGGCGGGTCCCTGAAATCAAATCAAAACTAGAAAGAAAATTATCTCAAATAAAGGTTATGATAGAAATTTCACTTTTTAAAAATTAAAGTTTCATTTTTGAAAAGGGTCCTAAATGATGCTTTTAATAACGTGAATTAAATTTTTCCCTCAGTTTATCATCAAAAAACTTTTGTGAATGTTAAATCCAATCATAACTACTTGCATATTGCACTAATGAATCAACACTCTAACAAAGAAATGCATATCTTGAGAGTATAATTAAATGACCAAGACTAGGCAGTGCATCTCCTAAGAATTGAAGTGAGGAATTCTAACTAGAAAGTGCATCTTCTAGAGATAAAGGTTAAGTTAGGAAGTGTGCCACCTGACAAATAAAAATTGATAAGGAATTGCGTCTTCTAAGGGTTAAGTGCATTGACTCGACTAGAAAATGCAGCTTTTAAGAGTGAAGGTTCAATTTAGGAAGTGCATCACCTAATAAATGAAACCTAAATTACTCAGATAAGGAGGTGCATCTACTAAGGGTTGCATGGAAGGACTGGACCAAAAAGTGCATCTTCTAGGAGTAAAGGCTTAAGTTAGAAAGTATGTCACCTAGCAAGCAAAAACATGAACTACCCTAACAAGGAAGTGTGTCTACTAAGGGTTAAGTGGAATGACTCGACTAGAAAGTGCATTTTCTAGGAGTAAAGACTTAACTTAGGAAGGGAACCACCTAACAAGAAAAACTTGACTTACCCTGACAAGAAAGTACATCTCCTAAGAGTTAACTACTCAACTAGAAAGTACATTTTTCTAGGAGTAAAGGCTTAAGTTAGGAAGTGAACCACCTAACAAGCGAAACTTGAATTATCCTGACAAGAAAGTGCATCTCGTAAGGTTTAACTACTCAACTAGAAAGTATATTTTCTAGGAGTAAAGGCTTAAGTTAGGAAGTGAACCACCTAACAAGAAAAACTTGACTACCCACCAAGGAAGTGTGTCTCCTAAGGGTCAAGTGGAATGACTCAACTAAAAAGTGAATTTTCTAGGAGTCAAGACTTAAGTTAGGAAGTACATTACCTAAAAAGTTAAATTTTAATTACCTAATCAAGGAAGTGTGTTTCCTTACAAATGCCACTTGAATTACCCAGACAAGGAAATATGTCTCCTTACAAATATCACTTAAATTACCCAAACAAGGAAATGTTTCTTCTTACAAATACCGCTTGAATTACCCAAACAAGGAAATACGTCTCCTTACAAATGCCGCTTGAATTACCCAAATAAGAAAATATGTCTCTTTACAAATTCCACTTATATTATCCAGATAAGGAAATGTGTCTTCTTGAAAATGCCACTTGAATTACCCAAAGAAATGCGTCTCCTTACAAATGTTGGTTGGATTACCCAAAACAAGGAAATATGTCTCCTAAAGATTATATAGAAGGACTCAACTAGAAAGCACAACTTTTAGGAGTAAAGTTCAATTTAAGAAGTGGATCACCTAATAAATAAATCTGAATTACCCGGACAAAGAAGTGTGTCTCCCAGGAATGATGAGTTTTTACCATGGTTTTGACTATCAAGCATGTGCAACAACATTGCCTTTTGTATTTAGTGGTGAGAAACTATGGCCTTTGATGTTTAGGCTTTGAAATCCTTGAATTGAAGGTAGTATGTGTTCCTATTTCATACAAAGAAAACTTGTGAGTTTAAAAATATGGTGGCTGATTTGTGGCTTTAGCTTTCGCAGCAATCGCTCTTACCCTTGTCACATTTAACCTTGCTTCTAGCCATTAGCATATGTCATTGACTTACTGCATTATTTATCCAAACTTAGATTATTATGAGTGACTCTGAAACAAACACAGTATCTCTACTTTGCCATGCTTCTCAGATAAACCCTTTGAACCTTGGTATTTCCATGAGTTCCAGACTTTTCTATTGACCAAACTTTCTGCATGACTTATTTCATCTCACAATCATGTCTCTTTCATGTGCTGGCCGTTTTGTCTTACTTTGTGCAATTAAAGAAGTTGGAAGCCAGTTTGGAAATCTTTTCTCACTTGTTTTGACATGGACTTGACTCAAACACACAAGAAAAATGACAATAATTCATTATCATTTTTCTGGATAACTGAATCAAGATAAAAAAAAAATAATACAATAGAGAAGAAAGAAAAGATAATGAATGTCTCCATTGAAAAAGAGAAAAGTAGAATTTATCAAAAAGTGATAGTCAACTCTAATGATTATGGCATGCATTTTTGATTAAGATTCCTGATCTTTCCATCCAAATTTTCACCAATTTTTGTTGATTTAATGGCCATGAAATTGAGTTACTTTCTTGGGCCAATCGCATTCAGAGACCTCATTCAGCTAGTGACGCCTTGGAGGGTTTTCGCTATCAAGCATTTCTCATTTTCTTTCTCTCAACTTTCCATTGTCATATGGTGTCCGTGTGGGTTTTCACCAATGAGATTCTCTTATTTTTATTTCTTTCAACTCAATCGTCTTACGGTGTCTGTGAGATGTCTGTGAGGGTTTTCATGGGTAATACTTTCTCATTTTATCTCTCTCAACTTACCATCGCCTTACGGTGCCCGTGAGGATTTTCACCGATAAGACTCTTATTTTTATTTCTCTCCTGATTTCTTATACCGAGGAAGACAAGTAGTACCATAAATGCATTATCATATCCATTGCATACTTAGCCTTAACATTCTCAAAGGTTGATCTGAAGGTCTTTCTTTGGTTGTAACTTGTCTTTTGGATAGGGTAAGAAAGAAAGGATAGTATGAGGCCCAAACGACACTTGAAGTGGGGTGGGACTTATAACTTTTGGAATCGACTCAAAAAACAAATATTAACACATGCCTATTTTCTTTTGACTGGGTAATTCTAAATTTTTTATTTGGTTGGACCGAACCCAGAGTAGGGCTGCCTACGTATCTCACACTCAAAAAAGGAGAATCAGGTCGAACGTAGTTTCGACAACTTATTTTGCTTGATTCTGACTACACTTTTTTTGATTTAATTTTTTAATTTTGGGGACTTTTCTGATTCTATTTTTTGAAATTCTTCTTTTTTCTTTCTGTTTTGGACATATTTTTCTTTTTATAAAATTTTCCGACTCTATTCTTTTGCTCGACATTTTTTTAAGCTTTTCTGACTCTATCTTGATTCTAATAGAGAAGTATAAAAGAAAATAACACTAAAGGTCAAATGTAGTAAACAAAGGATGACATAATGTTTGGATAACAGAATAAAATACCCCCGTCATGTCACTCCTTGAATATGCAAGTACACATCATGCAATATGAAATGAAAGATGAAGATCATTTGTGACACTTTAACAAAACTAACTTTAACTGAGCATATGTGCCACTTCTTCTTCTACACTTGTCAAACACACAACTCCACCTTTGTTGTAAAGCCCTCATATCGAATGACTCATGCTTTCGTAGAGCTCATTATCTCTCTGTTTCTCTTGATATAGGGATCACGCATCCACTATTTGACCTAATTGAGATACGCTTATAAGTTGATGACCAAGTTATTACTATGATTCTCAAAATAATTGCATTAATTTTGAAAGAAGGCTTCAACGTGGTCACCAAATGTCTCAACACTCTACCAATTTCTCAGATGCCTTTGTTTCTAACGTTATTTCTCTGATTTAATGTTTCATGATTAAACTGGATTTTAAAATCTGGCCTAAAATTCTGCCAAAATGCCATCTCACTAAAGCAACATAAAATGTATTGTGTAAAGAAGACAAACAAATAACTTTAAATAAGACAAAACGACAATAGATATCACATCTCATTGAAAGGAAAATAGAAGGGTTTAAACAAAGACTACAAAGAAACAAAACAAGATAGATTTTGAACTACAACCTTAAATTAATTCAAAAGACAGAAAGGAAAACAAAACAAACTACCAATAATCCTTCTAAGTAAGAAGAGAAGTGACTTCTCAATTTCTGAGTTTAACATCTTAGCCACTGATTTGCACATCAGCACGACTAGAGATTTTACCACTATCAGACACATTCCATGTAAAATTAGCCTTTGAATTTCTTCTTTTGCAAACTCTAGCCTCGGTTGAAACTTGGGCTTAGAATTTATTTGGTAAATATGTGGGGTTTAAGGACAATGTTGAGGGACCAATGGATGCCATTGTGGATAAAAAGACAGATGAGTATATGGTTGGGCGCACACTGGATATGAAGGTGGTGAAATAGAATATAATGTGTTTTGGGAGTGATTATATAGAGTTTGGTTATGAACTTGATCTTGAGACTGAGGGTAATGACGATGTGATCTTCTTGGACATGCCTGTTGTCCAACTATAATAGCAGCTATATCTTCCTTATTCTCTTCCCTCCAGTTTTCTTTAACTGATTGAAATATCTTCCAAAGTGTTTCATGAAATCCTTATGTCCATCATGCTCCTCAAATTTTGATCTCTCAAAGCTTGGAGGAAGGTTGACATTTGAAAACATGCCACAGCGTTTATATGAAACATCTTCTTCACACGCAAGTCCTAGGAAACTTTTCATAGCATTTTCTACACTCTTCATTTTTCCAACCATTTTCTCTGGCTCTTCTAGCATACTAGGCTTCTTGTTAAGAAATTTTAGTGGTCCAGTTAACTTAAAAGTAGGCTTAGGAGTATAGAGATGATCGTCAAGAGTATTGAACATTGGTTCACTAGTAGCATAGGAAAGCACAACCATTGGACGAATATCTAATGTAAAAGTTTCAATAAAGGACTGAGCAACAAAATTATAGATAACATATGGTGTTGTGAATGTAGTAGGCTTATGCTGAGCAGCTATATAAAGAGTGGTAGAAGTTTTGGGATGCAGTTGATGTGGAATAAATTTTGAGGCATGTTATAGAAACAACAGTAGGAAACTGACTTTCTGATTTTAGTGAAACACTCAAGGTATTTGTAGGATCAATAGCGGGAAATAGAGGAGGAGTCACCCCACTGGCCCAAGCTAGGTTCATTTCCATCATTTGTTGCCTTAGTATCAAAATATCTTACTTTAAACTCTCATTTTTCTAACTCTTTATTTGATCCATGATGTCACTTTCTATATCCTTGTGGACATAACTAACCCTTTATTAGATTTAGTGTGATGTGGAGGACCAACTACAATGCCACAATTCCATAAACCAACCACCTCAAAGTAAATAAACAAGATATAATAAACGGGTTAGAGTTCAACGCTTTCTCAAAATCTTTTTCTTTTTCCCTTTGAAAAGATCACCGAACCCAAAAAGGTCGCCTAGTATCTTACTCCCGAGAGAGGAGAATCAGGTGTGCATATTTCATGTTGTTTGGGTACAACATGGCCAATTTTTTAGATTTAAAATGCTATACAAAATGAAATCTATGATTAACAGTAAGACCCTGCAAAATCCTAAGCTTGATTCAGTCCTGTAAAAGCTACTAAATGGTCCTAGACTTAGAAAAATTCTGCTAAGTGTTCATACTTAGAGTTATTTTAGCCTTCATAAGTTGGCGATCCTTTTTCACGACCCTCATGACCTTAAATTAATGATTTTTAGGTTGAATCATGATCAGGAATGTTAGTAGGTGTTCTCGGACAAGTTTTTAATTTTTTAAATTTCTTTTGAAACACATTTAAAAGCTCAAACCAGTGGATCAATGTGATTTCGACGCGCTGCGTCTCCCTTCACGTTGATGAATATTTTTCTCCAGCTCTCAGTGCAAATTCTAATGAACTGACACGGACTCGATGCGGCATGTCGGTCTGTACAGCGCTAGTCCAGTTTTCAGTAATTAAAAAACCATGTCTGGAGTGGTAAATGGGTCTTTTACCATCTTACATCAGCCCCCAAAACATATAATTAAGTCATACAGAAGGCAAAATTTACTTATTCTCTCTAGAATTTTTCAAGAACAAACCCTAGTTCATCACATTCAAGAATTCAATTTCCAAGAAAATCCATCAATCTTTCAGAATTCAAGCTTTAAGGTATGTCAAGTGTTCATCCAAGGGTCCCTTCCACCCTTGGAGTTCAAGAAACTATTTTTAAAATTTCAAGTGTATTGATTTCATGAATTTCATGTCAGGTTTGATTATATTCAAGATTAAAATGATTAATTGGATTTCTAATTAATGTTGGTTACAAGTTTTATGCAGAGTTATTTGATATATGTATAGAATCATATGAATCCATGCTAAGCCCTTAAAATTGTCAATGGGGATTTGAATTATGATGCCTATGTGTTGTTCAGTTTCATGTGCATAGATTGTTTTCTCCAAGTTTTTGATAAATTGCTCATGATAACAAATAAAAAGGGAAAACAATCATGTCATGTTAGCTTATGTGCAAGTTATATCATGCAAGTTTTTGATGGAATATCTCAATAAATGAGTTATGATCAAGTGCATTTGGATATACCTTTCAAGTTTATGCTATGATTTATTTTTCATGCTATCAAGTCCTAGAGGTATTTAATACCCAATAATTTAGCTGTTTACCTAGAGCCAGTGTCAGTTACAGAATAATCTCAGTCATGTCATGATCATTAGTACTCTCAGTCAATTACATAACTTACAAAAAACTCAGTAGAATCAGTATCAGTCCAGTCAAGTTCATTATCCAGTTCAGACCTCAATAAATTCTATCAGTTAATAAAATTCAGTTGTATTCCATGAATCAACGAAACTCAGTGAACTCAGTTTAGTTTAGTTAGACACTATAATCAGTAATAGTTTAGTCAAGCCTAGTATGAACTTGGAATCAGTTCAGTGTCTATTCAGTTGGGAATAGGATTTAGCACCGAGCGAACCCAACGATTGGGGAATTCCTGCTAGCAGAGGGTTTGACCCTTAGTAGAAATCTTTACATTACAAAACTACACAGCTAGCGTAGGTTAAGATATCTTTCTTCCAGACTAGGGTTGATACATCTTATACGAGTTTTTATATTAGTGAGGGTTAATGAAAGAGCTTTCTATCAGAGAGGGTTAACTTACAGTTGTCTTTACCCATGGCACGATACTAACACCCTTCTAACTGAGGTTAAAAGTTGGACCCCAATCTATTTAGAAAGGGATATATTGGTTAGATGATTACCTCCCATATTTTTAGTTTCAGTCTTCAGAATAAAACTCAGTTCAGTTTTTCAAAAATCAGGACTGTCAGGCACAATCACTCAGTTTAGTATGGAACTCAGAATAATTCCACAAAATCAAGACTGTCAGATACAGTCACTTAAATAACAATAATACAGTATCAATAAATTTAGATATCAGTAAATCAAACATTCAGAACTCAGTATCTAGTGTTATCACGACCTCAGTTACAGTTTACGTATTCATGCATGTACTTTCATTCAGTTATACTCATGTTATTAAGTCAGTATTGTTCATGCATATGAACCCATGCATCTCAGCCTACCTTACTCAGTATACCAATACATTCAAAGTACGGATGTATACCTTTCTTCTGAATGATTATGTCTTATATCATAGGTTCAGACGTATGGGCTCCCAATCATACTTAGCATCCCAATCCATCAACAGCAGACTAGTGGTGAGTACTTATAGTTCGAGGTCATGATTATTACATCAGTATATCAGCTTATCAATTTTTAGTAGTCGGGGTTATTTGGGGGTTTGTCCTATCAATCCCTTATTCAGACAGTAGAGGCTTATCAGACTAGAGTATTTCAGACAGATGTATCAGTATTTAATTTTTAGTAATCAGTATTTATTTATAATTTTGAACCTTATAGCAAATTTTGCCTAATTTTTGGATAATATAATATTATTATTCAATTATTGCAGTAGGTATCAGTCATGGGTTAGCTTGTGGTCCCTCAGGATTATAAACACCGTGTAGCATCTGGGGTATAGGCTTGGGACATTAAAAACTTTGCATTAGATGCTAAGGTTCAACAGTTTCCTAGGAATTCTAAAAATTACATCTAGTAGAGTCTTATGCATGGGTGTGTAGCGTGCCACACTTATAGACAGGAAGCTATCAGATATTTTAGGAAAAGTTTTCCTTTTTTTAGTATTCATGTCGTGCGAGTATACATGAGCTTAAGTTAAACTCTTAGTATAATCCATTCTCTCCTTTTTATTTACCGAACATACCTCTCAAAATGACTAACGAAAGGAGAATCGAAAATTAGTCAGTACCTAAGCCCGTCCAACAAGATCCCCTGGACGAACATGTCTCCCACGCTAAATTCAGAGCAGCTTTCACCACCCTAGCTCATTCTGTTGCAACCTAGAATGAATGCCCAGCTGCCGTTCTGGCCAACCCAGTGGCCAATACTACTTTAACCAGTATTTGGGACTTCACCCGAATGAACCCTCCACCTTTTATTGGGTTAAAGTTAGATGAGGACCCACAAGAATTTCTTGATCAGGTTTAAAAGGTTACCAATATTATGGGGGTGACAGCTAGTGAAAGTACAAAATTAGCTGTATATCAGTTGTAGGATATGGCTCACTCATTGTTCAAATAGTGAAAAGTAGAGAGGTCTGTAGATGTAGGGCCTATAGAATGAGAGGAGTTTTCTATTACTTTTTTGGATAGGTTCTTCTCGCAAGTGTTGAGGGAGGCAAAGTTTTTGGAATTTATAAATTTAAAGCAGGGTAACATGATGGTACAAGAGTATTCTCTCTAGTTTACTTAATTATCCAGATACGCTCCTCATGTGGTAGCAGATAACAGATCTAAGATGATAAGTTTATGTCTGGCGTGTCTAATAGTATGGTCAAGGAGTGTAGAACTACTATGTTGATTAAGGAGATGGATATATCTAGGCTCATGATCTATGATCAGCAGATAAAGAAGGCTAAGAATAAGGAGAAGAAGAGAGAGAACAAGAAAGATAGAACAGGTAGTTTCAACTTCGCTCAGCCTAAGTCAGAGGGTTGGAATCATTCTAAGTTCTATTGAAAATCCTTAGTTCTAGCTCTGTCCCCTGTTATTACTCCCGTGCCAAAATTTAGAGATAGAAATAGAGATAGGGCGTCATGCCCTAAACCCTAGTGTGGTGTTATTAAGGCCCGAACAAATCCCTCTGCCAGAAGTATGGTAGAAACCATTAGGGTGTCTGCAAATATGACAGTGACGTATGTTTTGGATATGAAAAGATAGGCCACAGAGTCAGACAGTGTCCTTAGGTTGGTTTGTAGAGTCAGTATAACCATCCGCCAGCTTAGTCCGGTCTCCCGATTTAGTAGGGTGCTTTTTCCAGTGCCACCAGCGGGCAACGTCCAAATAGACTCTATGCACTTCAGTCCATACAAGATCAGGAAAGTTATCCAGATGTGGTCACTGGTATGTTACAAGTTTATCATTTGCATGTTTATGCTTTGCTTGATCTAGGAGCTTCGTTGTTTTTTGTAACTCCCTATATAGCTGTTAACTTCAGAGTTAGTCCCAAAATTCTAGTAGAGCCTTTCTCAGTCTCTACCCTAGTAGGTAAATCAATCATAGCTCGATGGGTATACAGGAACTATTCAGATATGGTATCTTAGAAAGTCACTTCAGCTGACTTATTCGAATTAAAGATGACCGATTTTGATATCCTTCTCAAAATAGATTAGCTTTATTCCTACTATACCTCAGTTGACTATAGAAATAAAATTATCCAGTTTTAGTTTTCGAATGAGCCTATCCTAGAGTGGAGGGGTAGTACTTCAGCACTTAGGGGTCCGCTTGTTTCCTACCTTAGGGCAAGGAAAATAATATCTAAAGGATGTGTCTACCTTCTCGTTCGAGTCCAAGACTCTAGTTTAGAAACCCCTACTCTTGAGTCAGTACTAGTAACATGTGAATTCTCAGATGTGTTTCTCGAAGATCTTCCTGAAGTTCCTCCCGAAAGAGAAATCGACTTCAAAATAGGCCTTCTTCCAGATACTCATCCCATATCTATTCTACCATACAGAATGTCTCTAGCAGAACTTAAATAATTAAAAGAAAAGTTGAAAGATCTCCTAGATAAGGGATTAGTCAGACCTAGTATATCCCCGTAGGGTACATCAGTTCTATTCGTGCGTAAGAAGGACGGTTCCTTCAGAATATGTATTGACTACCATTAGTTAAATAAAGTCACAATCAAGAACAAGTATCCAATTCCCAGAATCGATGCCTTATTTGACCAATTTCAGGGTGCCAATTACTTCTCTAAGATAGACTTCAGATCAGGCTATCATCATCTCTGACTCAGAGAATACGACATTCCAAAAATAGCTTTCAGAAGTCGGTATGGTCACTTCAAATTCTTAGTCATGTCCTTTGGTCTTACCAATGCCCCAACAGTTTTCATTGACTTGATGAACCGTGTGTTCAAGCAGTACTTAAACATATTCATCATAGTTTTCATAGATGACATCCTTGTCTACTTCCGCAGTGAATATAATCATCCAGACCATCTCCAAATAGTAATACAGTCTCTCAAAAACCCTCAGCTATTCGCTAAATTTAGTAAGTGCAAATTTTGGCTAAGATCAATAGCTTTCCTCAGCCATATCATTTCTGGTGATGGCATTAGAGTTGATCCCCAAAAGACCAAAGTAGTGAGTAACTAGCCCAAACCCATCTTTCCATTAAATATCAGGATTTTTTGGGCTTAGCTAGCTATTACCGATGATTTGTTGAGGTATTTTTATCTATTGCATCCCCCATGTACAGATTAACTCAGAAGAAAGTCAAGTTTTAGTGGTTAGATTCTTGTGAGAAGAGTTTTCAGGAGTTGAAGACTTGACTCACTACAACCCCTATTTTGACTTTACCAGATGGTTTAGACTGCTTTGTTATGTATTATGATGCATCCAGAGTAGGTTTGGGTTGTGTCCTTATGCAGAGAGAAAAGGTGATAGCCTATGCCTCTAGAGATATCAAACCCTATAAAAAGAACTATCCAAATCATGATCTTGAGTTAGCAATAATAGTTTTTTCCTTAAAGATTTGGAGGCACTATTTGTATGGAGTGTACGTTGATGTGTTCACTGACCATAAGAGCCTGAAGTATGTTTTCTCTCAAAAATACCTAAACCTCCGTCGGAGAAGGTGGTTAGAGTTATTGAAGGACTATGACATGAGTGTCCTGTATCATCCGAGTGGTGGGATGTCTATGGGTAGTGTTGCTCACGTGGATGATGGTAATAAGAAGTTAGCTCAGGAAGTTCATCAGCTTGCCTGACTAGGTATCCACTTAGTCAATTTAGTAGAATGTAATGTATGGGTACAGAGTAGTTCAAAATCATCCCTAGTTTCTGAAGTGAAGGAAAAGCAGGATTGGGATCCCAGCCTAGTTAAGTTGAAAGAATCAGTTAGAGATCATAAGATAGAGGTTTTCTCCCAAGGGGGAGATGGTGTATTGCATTGTCAGGGTCAACTCTATGTGCCAGGTGTAGATGACTTGAGACAGCGGATTCTTGCAGAAGTATATGGTGCACATTATTCTATTCATCCAGGGGCCACTAAGATGTATCGTAATTTGTAGGAGATCTATTAGTGGAGTAGGATGGAGAGAGAAATTGAAGAGTTTCTCTATCTATAATCTCAGATAGAGAAACACAGTTCACCTCTCATTTCTGAAAGGTATTCCAAAATGGTCTTGGTACCTAAATCTACCTTAGTACAAATTTTCAACCTCAGATAGATGGTCAATCAGAATGGACCATTCAGACTTTAGAGAATATGCTGCGTGCGTGTGTGATAGACTTTAAAGATAGTTGGGATGACCACTTAATTTTTATTGAGTTTGCATATAACATCTATTATTCTAGCATTCAGATGGCTCTGTTTGAGGTGCTATATGGGAGGAGATGTAGATCTCTTTTTAGTTGGTTTAAAGTGGGTGAGGCTACAGTGGTAGGGCCTGACTTGGTATTTGATACCTTAGAAAAAGTTTAGTTGATTAGGGAAAGGCTTGAGATATCTCAGAGCCAATAGAAATCATATGCAGATATGTGCAGAAAGGATCTTGAGTTTGATATTGGTAATTATGTGTATCTGGAAATATCTCCTATGAAAGGAGTAAAGAGGTTTGGCAAGAAGGGGAAGCTAAGTCCCCGATATGTCGGTCCTTACCGAATTCTCAGCGATTTTGGAAAAGTATCTTAAGAGTTTAAGTTGCCTTCAGACTTAGCTTCAGTCCATCCAGTGTTCCATATCTCCTTGCTAAAAAAATGCATAGGTGTCTTAGCAGTTGTAGTCCCGATAGAGGGTATAGACGTTAAGAATAACCTCTCTTATAAGGAGATCCTAGTCGAAATCCTTGATTATCAGATTCGCAGATCGAGGAACAAAGAGGTCCCTTTAGTAAAAGTTCTTGGTGGAATCAGTTCGTTACGGGAGCTACTTGGGAAGCAGAAGCAGATATACAGACCAAGTATCCTCACCTCTTCTCTGAAAACTCAGACTCAGCCCAATGTAACAGTTTTTCCTTGAACTTACTCATTTCCATGCTCAGATTTTCTTTATAAACTTGGTATCAGTTACCATTGCATATCCAGTCATACATTCATGAGTCTGTTCAGTCAACTATTCATGCATCAGCTATGTATGTTTAGCATAAGAGACTCAGCTTATCAGCAATCTCATCTATGTACTCATGCATCAGATATGCATGTTCAGTGTGAAATTTCAGCATATTAGTAGTGTTAGTTATGAAATCATATTGCAGTTGTGCATATCCAATATCTAAAATCAGCCTATCATTATTCCCAGCTTAGTTAGTCTCATTCGAGGATGAATATTTCCAAGGGGAGATATTGTAAGACCCCGCAAAATTCTAAGCTTGATTCAGTCCTGTAAAAGCTATTAAGGGGTCCCAGACTTTAAAAAATTCAGCTAAGTGTCCATACTTAAGAGTTATTTTAACCTTCCTAAGTTGGTGGTCCTTTTTCATGACCCTTATGACCTTTAAGTAATGATTTTTAGGTTGAATCCTTATCAGGAATGTCAGTAGGTGTTCTCGGACAAGTTTCAAAATTTTTAAACTTTGTTTGAAACAAATTTGAAAGCTCAAACTAGTGGATCAGCACGATCTCGACGTGTCGCATTGCCCATCGCATTGATGAGTATTTTTCCCCAGATCCCAGTGTAAATTCTAGTGAATTAAGATAGACTCAATGCGACGCGTTGGCTATCACGTCGATGCCAAAGATGCGATGCATCGGTCTGTGCGTCGCTAGTCCAATTTTCAGTAATTAAATATCTGCGTCCAGAGTTGTAAATAGGCCTTTTCCCATCTTGTATCAGCCCCCAAAACATATAATTAAGTCATCCAAAAGGAAAAATTTACTTAGTCTCTCTAGAATTTTTCAAAAACAAACCCTAGTTCATCACATTCAAGAATCCAAGTTCCATGGAAATCCATCAATCTATCAGAATTCTAGCTTTGAGGTATGTCAAGTGTTCATCCAAGGGTTCCTTCCATCCTTGGAGTTTAAGAAACTACTTTTAAAACTTCAAGTTTATTGATTTCATGAATTTCATGTTGGGTTTGATTATACTCATGACTAAAATGATTGATTGGGTTTCTAATCCATGCTTGTTACAAGTTTCATGTGGAGTTATTTGATATATGTATAGAATAATGTGAATCCATGCCAAACCCTTGAAATTATAATTGGGGATTTGAATTATGATGCCTATGTGTTGTTCAGTGTCATGTGCATAGATTATGTTCTCCAAGTGTGTGATAAATTGCTCATGAGAACAAAGAAAAGCGGAAAAAAATCATGTCATGTTAAATTATGTGCAAGTTATATCATGCAAGTATTTGATGAAATATCTCTATGAATGAGTTATGATCAGGAGTATATGGTTATTCCTTTGAAGTTTATACTGTGATTTATTTTTCATGCTATCGAGTCCTGGGGTTATTTAATACCGGAAAATTGAGCTGTTTCCCTAGAGCCAGTGTCAGTTACAAAATAATCTTAGTCATGTCACGATCAGTAGTACTCTCAGTCAGTTATAAAACTCAGAAAAAACTCAGTAGATTCAGTATCAGTCCAGTCCAGTTCAGTATTGAGTTCAGACCTTAGTAAATTCAGTCAGTTAACAGAATTCAATAGTATTTCATCAGTCAATGAAACTTAATTCAGTTTAGTTAGACAGTATAATTTGTAACAGTTCAGTCAAGCCTAGTATGAACAAGGAATCAGTTCAGTGTCTATTCAGTTAGGAGTAGGATTCAACACCGAACGAACCCAGGGATGGGGGCATTCCTGCCAGCAGAGGGTTTGACCCTTAGTAGCAATCCCTGCATTACAGAACTACATAGCCAACGTAGATTGAGATACCTTCTTACTAGACTAGAGTTGATACATCACATATGAGTTTTCCTGCCAGTGAGGGTTGATGAAAGAGCTTTCTGTCGAGAGGGTTAACTCACAATTGTCTTTACTTGTGGCATGATACTGACATCCTTCTAACTGAGGAGACAGGTTGGACCCCAATCTATTTAGAAAGGGGCATGTCGGTTAGATGATTACCTCCCACCGTTTCAGTTTCAGTTTTTAGAATAGACATCAGTTAAATTCTACAAAAATCAAGACTGTCAGACACAGTCACTCAGTTCAGTACAAAACTCAGAATAGTTCCACAGAATCAAGAATGTCAGATACAGTCACCTAGTTAACAGTAATACAATATCAATAAATTTAGATATCAGTAAATCAAAAATTCAGAACTCAGTATCTAGTGTTATCACGACCTCAGTTACTATTTACGTATTCATGCATGTACTTTCATTCAGTAATACTCATGTTATTCAGTCAGTATTATTCATTCATATGAACCCATGCATCTCAGCCTACCTCACTTAGCATACCAGTATATTTAAAGTACTGACGCATACCTTTCTTTTGTGCTATGATGTCTTATATCATTGGTTCAGATGCACGAGCTCCCGATCATTCTTAGCATCCTGATCTATCTGCAGCAGACTGGTGGTGAGTCCTCATAGTTCGAGGATATGATTATTACTTTAGTATCTCAGTTTATTAATTTTCAGTAGTTGGGGTTTGTTGGGGGTTTGTCTCGTCAATCCTTTATTTAGACAGTAAGGCTTATCAGACTAGAGTATTTCAAATAGATGTATCAGTATTCAGTTTTCAGTACTCAGTATTTATTTATAGTTTTGAACCTTATAGCAATTTTCATCCTAATTTCCACATAATACAGTATTATTATTTATTTATTGTAGCTGGTATCAGTCATGGGTTAGCTTGTGGTCCCTCGGGATTATGAGTACTGTGTAGCATCCGGTCTCGGGGTGTTACATTAACAAATAAAATCTTTTTGGGTTTTTGATTTTAAATTTCATACAAAAATGAAACTTGAACCTATTAAAGGAAAAATCTTTTTTGCAGTTTTCTTTAAAAGATTTATATGAAACACCTACTCTAAATGAAGAGTGACGAATTTTTTTTTTGATTTTCTGAAATAAGATCACGGAACCCTAGAAGGGCTGCCTACATATCTCACTTCTAGAAGAAGAGAATCAGGTGTATGTAGTTCATCCAGATTGGACAATTAATGATACTAATGGACCACGACTAGAAGGACATGACCCAAATAGACAATGGAAAATAATTGATAATTTTTTTTTGAGTTTTCTATTTGACACTTCACATAAAAATGACACCAACAACAATGAAAGCAAAATATTTTTGGTATTTCATTAAATGGAATGTACAAAACTTCTACTATCTTTTTTTTTTTTGAATTTTTTTTTATAAAAAGCTCCTGTTGATTTTTTAAAAAATTTTTGAATTATGAATGCTTGCTAAAGGAAATAAAAGGAAAATCTTTTGATGTTTTTTTTTCTAGAAAATGAGTGCAAAAGGAAAAATAATCCTTTTTGAATTTTTGGATTACGAACGACAAAAGCCATAAAGAACTCTAAAACTATGAAATTCTTTTTTGACTCAGTTTTTTTCCCTCTTTTTCTTTTCAAACACGTTTTTCTTTTATTCTAACACGTGTTTTCCCCAAATCAGTACGTCAAATGACCCTATTACTCTCAAATATGCAATAGTTAGCACAAAGCAATGCTTTAGTGGTGAGTCTCCTACAAAGGACCAAGTGGGTCCCGCTAGATCTCAATATGATGCAGATAAGCATGACCTAAAGGCTAACCTAGGCACACGGATGTTTGGGGGAGTATATGATCGATGGTGGCTACGATATCTTTTCACCCACTCCATACCAGCCGACGGCTCTCCCTTCTAAAATAAGGGTGACTCAACTAGAGGTCGTGTACACAGTGTGTACTAAAGGACTTGTTGCAGAAGAATGACCCGGGGTAATGCATATGATGCCAAATATAAAGCAGTAATACATAAGAGAAAAACTGTAAACACGTAGCATGTAGGTACTCAACAATGATAAAAAAATATAAAAGATAACACAAACAACGTCTATACACCCAAAATGTCAAACTAAGTCGATACAACTCAAAAAATAAGATCAAATTCTGAAAAATCCCCTGCAGAGTCGCCAGAGCTATCACACCCATTTTTTTTTATCAAAAGATATAATTTTAAGTTTTAAATTATTAAGTGATAAAAGAAAATAATTTGTTCCGAAAAGGACCTTTAACAATCAAAATTCAGATTTGCCACTTGGCATAAATTTGGTGTGCCAAGTCATCTTTGAAAAATCCTTTTCAAAATGGTTTTTGACTCTTTCAAAACTGGTCCACGAACAAAGATTCTGGTTAAGAAATTCTGTTGATCGATGGGAAGATGTTAGGCACCCCTCGATCTCGTGGTTCGACCATGGTCACTTTTTTAACTTGTATCGGCTAATCTGATGCTATGAAGTTAATAAACCACATAAAACACACAAAAACAAAAAACAAACAAAACAAACAAATCAAGTCCAAAAAAATTAGTGTTTAGTCGAATTTATTACAAACCAAAATAAAAAATGCTAAAATTAAAACCTAAACAATTCTAACTATCCTATACTATGATTTACATGATTCCTTGGGCCTTGATCACAATCGGTCTTCTGAGTACAAAATATCACGGGGTATTCTTTAGTAACAAATACAATTTTTCTTGGGGCATTCCCCGGTCAAATGAGTACAAAAATTTTAGATGCGGTGAAATAAAACCATTTTAACAAACATTTCAAACATTCAACAATCATTGATTCTTAGGGTTTGTCTGATTGATTTTTTGGCCTAAAACATGATATTACCTAATTCAACAATAAATCAAAATAATCAACATTCACCTTATTCGATTCCCAATTCCTTCACCCAAATTTCATTCTCACTCACAATTAACTAATTCTTCGACTATCACTTCAATTTTCCAAAATCCAAATTTCAACACTAACCACGTACACACAACAGAGATTCAACCATTTTAAACACATAAATAATTTACAATCACATAAAAAAATTAAAGAAAGAGAAGAAAGAATTTGACCTTAAATGCTTTTTCAATTGAAATAATCATTTCAACTAGAATCGCTTCCAACATCTCAAATGGAACCTCAATCACGAACTCCCAAACTACAGATTAGACTCGACCGCTTGATATTTAACTACAACCACACTGGTAGTCGATGTTTTGATTCTTTTAACGTTGAAAGTTCTATTTTTCGACGTCTCACTTCAAGGGCAGCGGGACTTGACCAGACTTGGATTTTGGTCATTTTCTAGTATCTCTTTGAAAAGAACGGGTCGGGATTTGGGTAGATTTTATTATTTGTGGTGGAGGGTGGTTTCCACCAATTGTTTGGTTGTTTTCGGTAATAGTTTTGTTGAAGTCATAACCAAACTGTGACCAACGATGGTTTCTGATTAGGATTTTGTCAACAAAGACTCTCTCGTGTCTACTCTATCTCCCCCACCTTGTCTTTCAATTCTTTGCTCTCTCACCTCATTTCTCTTCTAAATTAACATCAGATTTTCACTATTTTCTCTCATCCCTCACTGATTTCTCCTAATTTCTACATGCTCTTTTATTCCATTCTTCTCTTGCATCTAATGTTGTCTGCGAATTATGGGGGTGAGACTATGTGTGCGTTTTACTATGTCTATCAATGTATCAGTGTATGTGTGTATATCGTTGTGTTGTTGTATGTATTATGTGTGGAAATTCTAGTTAGGTGTTGTTCTTTGTGTGTATCC